>NC_068439.1:65146583-65446583 GCF_023373465.1 Oncorhynchus keta
CTAATATTACACCCATCGCTGTTGATCCATCCACTAATGTTACACCCATCGCTGTTGATCCATCCACTAATGTTACACCCATCGCTGTTGATCCATCCACTAATGTTACACCCATCGCTGTTGATCCATCCACTAATGTTACACCCATCGCTGTTGATCCATCCACTAATATTACACCCATCGCTGTTGATCCATCCACTAATGTTACACCCATCGCTGTTGATCCATCCACTAATGTTACACCCATCGCTGGGAAAAATCCACTTGAACAGCCCTCCAACTGGTAATTACTAGTCGGAAACTCATCTCTCATCATGAGCTCTCACCTCAACCACATGGTGACCTCTGACGTCACCTACTAAAGAAATTATCTTGATGAAAGCATTTTCGGCAGTTAAATGCAACAACAAAGCATTATTTATAAAAAGCAATCTATTAATATGGTTTTTGAACACTATAATGTGTTGCAAACATGAGAGCTGTACTTAAGTTTATGGATTAAGTAGCTTGTTGATCTTTAGCCAATCAGTGTTTCTCAATGTGTTCAAAGCAATTCATCATTTACAACTTCCCAAAGGGTAAATTCCCACCTCCCACTAGGTTATGAACACAGCATGGGCTCGTTGCTGATGCATACCAGATCTTACAGTGCCTGGATAGGTATTTTACTTATCAGCTAACCACATATAGCAATCTGGTGCCCGAAGTCACAGTCGATGACTTAGCACACAACTATTGGCTGATGCAAACAACGTCTCAGCAGAGGAACGTGACCTAGGTAAATCTGGTGAGCAAGTTCAGGGCTACAACGTCTGGGTGTCCCCGAGGAGAGGTTTGAAAACTACTGGCCTATTTCAGTAGGAATGCCTATTTAAGCCTAATCCTTCTAATTTTGGATCCTTTTAGTCTTTTTCCAAATTTTCCTAAATATTTTTGCCAATCTCTTTGTAGGCTTATCACCTATCATTACTGTGTTATGGACCATGAGACTGATTACCTCAGAGTTGACGCGTTCGAGTGGAGCACTTTTGTCAAGACGTTTTCCACATTTTGTTGTGTTACAGCCTGAATTTAAAATGGATTAAATTGAGATTTTGTGAGCCTCCCGATTGGCGCAGCAGTCTAAGGCACTGCATCGCAGTGCTAAAGGTGTCACTACAGATCCGGGTATGATCCCTGACTGTGTCGCAGCTGGCTGCGACTGGGAGACCCATGAGGCAGCGCACAATTGGCCCAGCGTCGTCCGGGTTAGGGGAGGGTCTGGCAGGCCGGGACGTCCTTGTCCCGTTGCGATTTAGCGACTCCTGTGGCGGGCCGGATGCATGCACGCTGACACGATCACCAGTTGGGTGGTGTTTCCTCTGACGCATTCGTGCGGCTGGCTTCCGGGCTTAGCGAGCACTGTGTCAAGAAGCAGTGTGGCTTGGCAGGGTCGTGTTTCGGGAGGACGCGTGGCTCTCGACCTTCGCCTCTACGGGAGTTGCAGCGATGGGACAAGACTGTAACAACCAATTGGATATGAAAAAGGGGTAAAAAGTAATACAATTATATGATATTTTGGCGTACCCACAATACCCTGTAACGTCAAAGTGGAGTTATGGTTTTCAAAATGTGTACAAATGAATTAAAAATGTAAATCTGAAATGTCTTGAGAAAGCAAGTATTCAACCCCTTTGTTATGGCAAGCCTAAATAAGTAATAATATATTTAACAAGTCACATAATAAGTTGCATAGACTCACTCCGTGTGCAACAATAGTGTTTAACATGATTTCTGAATGACTACCTCATCTCTGTACCCCACACATACAATTGTTTGGTCCCTCAGTCAAGCAGTGAATTTCAAACACAGATTCAACCATAAAGACCAGGGAGGTATTCCAAATGTGGCAAAGAAATGAACTTTATGTCCTGAATATAAAGTGTTATGTTTAGGGCAAATCCAACACAACTGATCCCTGAGTACCACTCTTCATATTTTTAAGCATGGTGGTGACTGCGTTATGCTTGTCATTGGCAAGGACTAGGGAGTTTTTTTTAGGATATAAAGAAACAAAATACAGCTAAGCAGAGGCAGAATACCAGTGGTGTAAAGTACTAAAGTAAAAATACTTTAAAGTTCTACTTAAGACGTTTTTTTTGTCACGTCCTGACCATAGAGAGTCCTAATTTTCTATGGTAGAGTTGGTCAGGGCGTGGTTGGGGGGTTAGTCTAGTTTCTTATTTCTATGTGGGATTCTAGGTTTGTTTTTCTGTTGGTGATTGTGTATGATTCCCAATTAGAGGCAGCTGGTAATCGTTGTCTCTAATTGGGGATCATATTTAAGTAGCTGTTTTTCCCACCTGTGTCTATGGGATATTGTTTTGAGTTAGTGCACTTAGCATTTCTGTTGTCACGGTTCGTTGTTAGTTTATTGTTTATTTTGTTTTTGTCTTTGCTTAGTTTCACTTTCTATTAAATAATGTGGAACTCAACATCCGCTGCCCCTTGGTCCGACAATTATTCGAGCGAACGTAACATTTTTGGGGGTATCTGTACTTTACTTAACTATTTATATTTTTTGCCAACTTTTACTTTTACTTCAGAAAAGAATGTACTTTTTACTACATTTTCCGTGACACCCAAAAGTACTCGTTACATTTTGACCGGAAAATGGTCCAATTCGCACACTTATCAAGAGAGCATCCCTTGTTATCTACTGCCTCTGATCTGGCGAATCACTAAACACAAATGCTTCATTTGTAAATTATGTCTTTGGCTTTGAAAGCATTCCATAGGGATGATGGCTAAAGGTTTATGTTTCCTCCTGCTCAGTGTGCGCCCAGTGTAAGGCTCCTAGGCACCTACTCAGAGGTAAGTTACAACCCTTACCCGTTCCACAACGGCCGTGGTCGCACCTGTTGGTAGGTTTCCTGACCGATCATCCTCCCTCACAGGGTAAAACCACTATCCTGGTCGGTGTGGATCATTTTTCTAAGTCCTGTCGTCTCCTCCCTTTGCCCGGTCTCCCTAGGGCCGTAGAGACTGTGGATGCCTTGTTTACACACATCTTCCGGCACTACGGGGTGCCTGAGGATTTAGTGTCTGATCGTTGTCCCGAGTTCACTTCGAGGGTCTGGAGGGCATTCATGGAATGTCTGGGGATCTCGGTCAGCCTTACCTCAGGTTTTCACCCCGAGAGTAACGGGCAGGTGGAGAGAGTTAACCAGGATATGAGTAGGTTTCTGTGGTACTATTGCCAGGAAGGGCCGGGGGAGTGGGCAGCGTTCGTGCCCTGGGCAGAGATGGTCCAGAACTCGCTCCGCCACTCCTCCACTAACCTCTCTCCCTTCCAGTGTGTATTGGGGTATCAGCCGGTTCTGGCTCCTTGGCATCAGAGTCGGACCGAGGCTCCTGTGGTGGATGACTGGTTCCGGCGCGCGGAGGAAACATGGGACACCGCCCATGTCCACCTTCAGCGAGCCGTGCTGCACCAGAAAGTTGGCGCAGACCATCACCGCAGTGAGGCCCAGTGTTCGCACCGGAGGACCGGGTCTGGCTCTTGACCCGAAACCTGCCCCTTCGCCTGCCCTGTCAGAAGCTGGGTCCGCGGTTTGTGGGGCCATTTAAAGTCCTGAGGAGAGTGAACGAGGTTTGTTACAGGTTACAGCTTCCCCCCGATTACCGCATTAACCCCTCGTTCCATGTGTCTCTCCTCAGGCCGGTAGTGGCTGGCCCGCTTCAGGAGTCTGAGGTGCGGGAAGTTCCTCCGCCCCCTCTGGACATTGAGCGTACTCCGCTCCATGCTGGATTCGAGACGTCGGGCAAGGGGCCTTCAGTACCTTGTGGACTGGGAGGGGTATGGTCCAGAGGAGAGATGCTGGGTTCCGGTGGAGGACATGTTGGATCCTTCTATGCTGCGATATTTCCACCGTCTCCATCCAGATCGCCCTGCGCCTCACCCTCCGTGTCGTCCCCGAGGTAGAAGTCAACACGCTGCTGGAGCCACGGGTCAGGAGGAGGGGGTACTGTCACGTCTTCCGCCTAAGTTTTTCCCTATCCTTGTTCGGGCGTTGTTCGGAGGTCGACGTCACCAACCCTCTGGCCATCGCTGATCCATTTTTCATTTTCCATTGGTTTTGTCTTGTCTTCCGTCACACCTGGTTCCAATACCATCAATTACATGCTGTGTATTTAACCCTCTGTTCCCCCTCATGTCCTTGTCGGTGATTGTTTATTGTAAGTGTATGTGTACGTCAGTACGGGGCGGCAGCGTAGCCTAGTGCGTTGGACTAGTAACCGGAAGGTTGCGAGTTCAAACCCCCGAGCTGACAAGGTACAAATCTGTCGTTCTGCCCCTGAACAGGCAGTTAACCCACTGTTCCCAGGCCGTCATTGAAAATAAGAATATGTTCTTAACTGACTTGCCTGGTTAAATAAAGGTAAAATAAAAATAAAAAAAAACTGGTGTGCGTCGGGTTATGTTACACATTGATTTTTATTATTATGTCTTCCGGTGGGTTTTTGTGTAAATAAACTGCGCCATTGGAAACACAGTTATTTCTCTCCTGCATCTGACTTCTCTGCCGCCAGTTAACACCCTTACACCCAATGAGAGAAGTGAACAATTATTGGAGCCAGTGTCTTAAGTATTTATTATTCCAACCTCATAAAAATTACAAGCTGAAAGGTTGACATTTTCGTAAAAATGACTTTAGATCGTAGTATATTGTATATTGTATTGTTTATATTGTAGTGCTTTTGACTTGGCGGCCTGCACATGACATCCCTTAAAAATGTGTTTGGGGATTTCTATTGGGGAAGCAGTTTTTAACAAATCTTCATGTTGTAGGCCAACTGTCTTTGACTTTGCCGTTTCACGACCTCTGCATACCAGCGATGATGTGGTGGCAGTAGGCTACAAGGTATCCTCATAACAGTAATGGTTCAAAATGAAAGTGTGAAGAGAGATACGCTACATGGCCAAAAGTATGTGGACACCTGTTCAAATGAGTGAATTTGGCTATTTCAGCCTGACCCGTTGCTGACAGGTGTATAAAATTGAGCACACAGCCACCTTTCCAACAACTCAGTTTCACAAATGTCTGCCCTGCTAGAGCTGCCTGGTCAAGTGCTGTTGTGAAGTGGAAACATCTAGGAGCAACAATGGCTCAGCCAAAAAGTGGTAGGCCACAGAGTGCTGAAGCACATAGAGCATAAAAATCATCTATCCTTGGTTGCAACACTCAATACCGAGTTCCAAACTGCCTCTGGAAGCAATGTCAGCACAAGAACTGTTCATCGGGACCTTCATGAAATGGGTTTCAGCCCCTGTAATAGGGTTAGAGGCAGAGAATCCCAGTGGAGAGAGGGGAACCGGCCAGGCAGAGACAGCAAGGGTGGTTCGTTGCTCCAGTGCCTTTCCGTTCACCTTCACACTCCTGGGCCAGACTACACTCAATCATAGGACCTACTGAAGAGATGAGTCTTCAATAAAGACTTAAAGGTTGAGACCGAGTCTGCATCTCTCACATGGGTAGGCAGACCTTTCCATAAAAATTGAGCTCTATAGGAGAAAGCCCTGCCTCCAGCTGTTTGCTTAGGAATTCTAGGGACAATTAGGAGGCCTGCGTCTTGTGACCGTAGAGTACATGTAGGTATGTACGGCAGGACCAAATCGGAAAGATAGGTAAGAGAAAGCCCATGTAATGCTTTGTAGGTTAGCAGTAAAACCTTGAAATCAGCCCTTGCCGTAACAGGAAGACAGTGTAGGGAGGCTAGCACTGGAGTAATATGATCAAATTTTGGGGTTCTAGTCAGGATTCTAGCAGCCGTATTTAGCACTAACTGAAGTTTATTTAGTGCTTTATCTGGGTAGCCGGAAAGTAGAGCATTGCAGTAGTCTAACCTAGAAGTGACAAAAGCATGGATTAATTTTTCTGCATCATTTTTGGACAGAAAATGTCTAATTTTTGCAATGTGACATAGATGGAAAAAAGCTGTCCTTGAAACAGTCTTGATATGTTTGTCAAAAGAGAGATCAGGGTCCAGAGTAACGCCGAGGTCCTTCACGGCAGGTCTGGTTTGGTTTCCATGGCCGAGCAGCCGCACACAAGCCTCAAATCACCATGCGCAATGCCAAGCATCGACTGGCGTTGTGTAAAGCTTGCCGACATTGGACTCTAGAGGATTGGAAATGCATTCTCTGGAGTGATGAATCACACTTCCCCATCTGGCAGTTCAAAGGGCAAATCTGGGCTTGTCTGATGCCAGGAGAACGCTACCTGCTCGAATGCGTAGTGCCAACTGTACAGTTTGGTGGAGGAGGAATAATGGTCTGGGGCTGTTTTTTATGGTTCGGGCTAGGCCCCTTAGTTACAGTGAAGTGAAATCTTAACGCTACAGCATACAATTACATTCTAGACGATTCTGAGCTTCCAACTTTGCGGAAACAGTTTGGGGAAGGCCCTTTCCTGTTTCAGCATGATAATGCCCCTGTGCACAAAGCGAGGTCCATACAGAAATAGTTTATTAAGATCAGTGTGGAAGAACTTGACTGGCATTCACAGAGCCCAGACCTGAACTCCATAGAACACCTTTGGGATGAATTTGAACGCCGACTGCGAGCCAGGCTTAATCGCCCAACATCAGTGCCCGACCTCACTAATGCTCTTGTGGCTGAATGGAAGCAAGTCCCAGCAGCAATGTTCCAACTTCTAGTGGAAATCCTTACCAGAAGAGTGGAGGCTGTTGTTGCAGCAAAGGGGGGACCAACTCCATATTAATGCCCATGTTTTTGGAATGAGATGTTCGGCCATCATCCCTATGGAATGCTTTCAACATTTTGTTGAGTCCATGCCCTGATGAACTGAGGCTGTTCTGAGGGCAAACTCAATTTTAGGAAGGTGTTCCTGATGTGAGGTATACAGTGTATATGCCCAAACCACAAGGGGGCACTGGGACACCCGATGCGGTCTGTCTCACGTGCTTCTTATTAAAACATGAATTATTGCCCCGCTCTACCGAAGGCATTGTTAGTGAATTTAATTGGTTCATTATGTGAGCTTCTATAATCAGCCCACAGAGTTGCTCCTAATAGACTCACAGGTAGGCACAGTATAGCATTATTATCCCACTGCTTGACAAATACCAATTCCATGCAAAATAGGTCACCCATATAGCCTCCACAGGAGTTTCCTAAATTGCCCAAGCCCCACGGTTATTATTAACTCTCTAAATCATTTAGTTTTTGGCTTGATGTGTGTATAAAAATGGAATTAATCGATGGAAAGAAAATAAAATGTGGGTAGCCCACCACCCTATTCTGGGCTCATAAATGTGGTCCCGACCATTCTCTCTTTCAATCAATCAATCAATCAATCAATCAATCAATCAATCAATCAATCATGTGTATTTATTAAGCCCTTTTTACATCAGCAGATGTCACAAAGTGCTATACAGAAACCCAGCCTAAAACCCCAAACACGAAGCAATGCAGATGTAGAAAAAACTCCCTAGAAAGGCAGGAACCTAGGAAGAAACCTAGTGAGGAACCAGGCTCTGAGGGGTGGCAGGTCCTCTACTGGCTGTGCCAGGTGGAGATTAAAGGGTACATGGCCATTTAAGGCCAGATTGTTCTTCAAGATGTTCAAACATTCATAGATGACCAGCAGGGATCAAATAATAATCACAGAGGTTGTCAGCTCAGTACCTCGGGAGGAAATGTCAGTTGGCTTTTCATAGCTGAGCAGTAGAGGGAGCGAGTCGAAACAGTAGGTCCGGGACAAGGTAGCACGTCCGGTGAACAGGTCAGGGTTCCCTAGCCACAGGCAGAACAGTTGAAACTAGAGCAGCACGACCAGGTGGACTGGGGACAGCCAAGACTTTGGTATAATTTGGGTTAGTAATCCATGTTTGTTTTACGATAGCGTAATGTTTGCTGGAATATTTTCCCTAGAATATGGGCCCTTATGAAAAATAATAGGCTACTTCCCATAATCAGGTGAATGAAAGTTTTCCTTCAGGTCTACTCTTTCTTAATCATTTTGGCACTCTATCAAATAGAGCCCAGTGGCAATCTGAAATGTTGAAATCATGAACATGTGTTTACATCATGAACATGTGTCATTACATTTTTGAGGATAAATACAGTATCTCTCTGTACTTTCAGATGGCCAATCCTTGTTAATTTCTCATTCTTAAACGGTTTGCACTAGAATACCAAAGCAGAATGCAAATAATTAAGCAATATCTAATACAAACTGCTATTTAAAAATGGAGTGGCTGCAGATCCGACTTTTCTGGACTTTTTTTTCCGACAGCGAAAAAAGTTCCCGAAGTGCATGTGCGAGATTCTCTACTTTACGCACAGTCTCTGCTGTTATACTCGTAGAGAACTGGCTATTCGAGCGAATGGTGCTCGTTTAATAAAGTTAGATCAAAGCTGAATCACATAACTGAACCAAATATAATAGCGTATTTTAACGTTACTGTAAGGCAAAACACTTTTCTGGATGATTGGTTACATGTTTTTCTCCTGGCGAGAGCTCGTGCCGCTAGGCAAATATGTGCTTTGACTGAAACAAACACAGGTAGGCTATACTCCAGTTTGTCTGCTATAAAATTCGCTCATTCTACGTAATTCTTAACAACACAGTAGGCTACTTTGAAACAACACTGTATAACTCAAAAATATATAAATGTATATCCACATGCAATTAATTGAGATCAAATGGTTGGAATACAGATGCTTCATGGACGTTTTCCCTGTAAAACTTTAAGAATTATAATTCACAATTGACCGTGAGAAATGTGAAGGGAGGGTGACCACAAAAGTTGTTGCGTAAAGTAAAAAAGAAAGGAACGCAGAATGTGATTTGGATCTTCAGATCTGGGGAAAAGGAATCTAGGGGACAGGACAAGGGAAGAGACGTGGTGGATCCACAGCCTCGGCCATTAAAAAACACAGGAGGAGATTATTCCACAGACCTCAAATAATCACAGTCATAAATAAAAACAGTGTAATAAATAGCATTTTTGCCCATGGTTTAAGATAGATTTTAATGCAATGGATTCAATGGGAAATTGACAATGTAGATTGGTTTCATTTACTGTTTATGTTTTAATTGTATGATACCTTCAGGGCTTTTAAGACGTGCATCACTCTTTGCAAAGCAGGAAACAGAGGACAAAACATACAATACACATACCATAAGCCCATAATGGGCTGTGTACCTTTTCGTGCATCACATGAGGTTTGTGGGAGGAGCTATAGGAAGTGTCAAATACATCAAATGTATGGAAACCACATTTGACTCTGTTCCATTGATTCAATTTCTATATCTCCTCCCACCAACCTCCACTGAGGTGATGTATTCTCTCTAAGACACTGAAATAATCAAATCAGTCATTTGACCAGGTGGAGCCTGAATTCCAGCAACACTGCAGCTCATTGTCTAGTAGCCACACATAGACCCTGACATCATTCTGAGTGACAGCTGGGGCTGTGCCACTCTCTTTGAATCTCAAGTTCACTGAAGGTGAAAACTCAACGTTTAAAAGGAGATAGCTTTATCGCACCACTAAATTAAGTAAAAGTCCAAAAGTTCAATCAATGCTGTCTGAGCTTAGTGAGGCTTTACAGAGGTGGACATTCACATGCTTTATTGACAGTTAATGTAGCCATTAACAGCTCTGAGTACAGGCACAGGACTACTTCATTAGACTTGCCATGTAAGATATGATGATCTGTTACATAGAAAGGGCATTGAGGATAATGAGATGGTGCATGTTTATTATACATTTGGATGTAACAGCTAGCTATCTTCAAAAAGGAAATATAGTGAATTACTCATCACGTACATATTAAGTCAGATATTATGGGCCGGTTTCTGGGTTATTGAATATCCACAAATAGAGTACACAAAAATGTTTTATAAAACACTATGGGCTGACCAAAAAGACTATAGATAAGACAAGCCTAGCTCAGCTATCTCCATTGTTATTGACTGCTTTGTATACCCTACACCACCTTCCTATTTGTTTGCCTCAAATAGTTTATGACAACCATCCAGCGTAAAGGTTCAAGTATCAAAGCAATTCAGTGACAGATCCCAAGTGTTGCAGCAACAGGCACCTGGCCATAAAAAGGTTTCATAGTTCATTTAAGGAAACAATTCTGAGATTACAATGGAGGAGCTATGCCAAGAGTCTTCCATTTCTCTCTAAAAAAATAATTCCAAGGAGGATGCATGGATGCCACTAGTCATTACCCCCAGGATATTAGACAGTAAATACATGATACTGTCACTCAAGATTACCACAATAATTAAGCCATGTAATAAACACCACTGCTGGTGTGTGTGTGTGTGTGTGTGTGTGTGTGTGTGTGTGTGTGTGTGTGTGTGTGTGTGTGTGTGTGTGTGTGTGTGTGTGTGTGTGTGTGTGTGTGTGTGTGTGTGTGTGTGTGTGTGTGTGTGTGTGTGTGTGTGTGTGTGTGTGTGTGTGTGTGTGTGTGTGTGTATGAGTGAGTGTGTGTGTGTGTGTGCGTATGTCTGTGAGTATGTGTGTGCTCTCTCTCACTCTGTTTGTGTGTGTACCAGAGAGGGAGAGAGAGAAAGAGATAGAGAAGGATAACTGTCCTTGCCGATCAACGATGTCAGGGAGAGGATACAACATGAGGGAAAATCAGGCAATTGTACAATGTACCCATTAGTGTATGTTATTTTCTTAGGCCACTTTGGAGTCATATGTGTTTGGCTCATGGGTTGATGGCCGCAGGAAGATGGGGGCGAGTATTTTTCTCCACAAATACACATTTTATTTTATTTAACTAGGCAAGTCAGTTAAAAACAAATCTTATTTACAAGGACCGCAGACCCTGGCCAAACCCTAACCCGGACAACGTGCCAATTATGCTCCGCCCTATGGGAGGACAACGTGCCAACTATGCTCCGCCCTATGGGAGTAATAAAGGCCTAATTCACAATTTCAGTTTATCACGGGGTGCTGCAACAATCTTAGCACCCCTACTTCCGGCGGCTATGGTTGGACTTGGAACAGCATGTGCATGTCTTTGGATGAAACTGTCCGCTAAAATGAATTACATTAAAGGCCTGTTAGTATTGCCCTATTATTATTTGACTACATCAATAAGCTAACCTTTTTTTATCTTTCATTTAATTGAGGTGTTGTTCTGGATGACTCTCTGTCATCCTGATTTACAAGTGATAAATCAAAAGTATCATTAGTTCTATATCAAATCAACTCCCTGCGGTTGACACCCAGTGCGAATCGGAACGGAGGGCTAATCCAGTGTATTCAGTGATGGCCAGGTCCTCAGTTGCACTCTATATCTCATCTCCGGCTCAAAGGAACGTAGCCGCTTCCCTGCGGTGTATAACACTGCGTGTGGTTCATTCAATCTGGAGCGTCAGATGGTGGGGCTGGCGACCGCGCAAGGTGAACCGCGTTTCTCTTTTGTCCGTCTTTTTACTGCACTGTCTGTCCTACCGACAATATCTACAGTATATGACCGGGATTCTCTATGTGTAAGTGAACAATGTTACATGTCCAACAAGGGACAATCAGCCGTTATGAAATCCGGGCGAGTGAGGATGCACAGTGCTGCTGAGAAGGATACTAGGACTGTGTTCAGCACCACCGATTTTGGACATAACTGAAATTCTCATATTCGTAGCATGCCTCCTATGAGAGAGCTTTAAGTGGGGAAAATAACGGCGGACTGCTTTGAATTCTACATTGTCCATAGCATTTCTGTGTGAAAAGTAAAGGACGCGCGCTGTTTAGTTCAGTTGAAGACTGGGACCCGAACAACCCGACGGTGGAGGGAGGAGCGATGAGAAGAACCCCATCGGCTTAAAGAACACTGGCTTGCTTTGTTTCTCAGCAAAGGACCCTTTCAGAAATAGCCTGACACAGTTCATTTCTTCAAGTGGCCACTGTGTTCAGGATAGGATACTATTCTGCCTAGTGCCCACTGGCACTTTATTCTGGACCATGTTTGATTGGATTTTTTTTGTAGAACATTTTCAGAGGTTTTAATTCTAGTTTATGGTTTATCCCTGGACTGCTCAGATGTATAATAACCAGATAGTAGGCCTAATTCTGCTAATTAAGAGCTGACCGACTTTCAGAATTTTGAACAGCTGGACCCGTATGACTAATTCAAAGTTCTCCACTATTTGTTGAGAAATAATATATATTATCAAATTGTTTGGCCAATCATAATTGTCTTCATCTATTTGTGCCTGAAACGCACGCCGCTGTGCAGTGTGGTCGCGTCATTGGAACTGCCCGGGCGACCAGCGGAGAGATTCGGGGATTTGGGAGTTACAGCGACCCACGTGGAACGGAGATCCAAAGTGGACAGTACACAATGGGTTGTTGCAGTGGCCGATGCACCCTGGCCTTTATCTGTGGCATGCAATTGGTGAGTTTATGACAATAATTATTACATGCGTAATGGTTTTCCTTATGGGGAGATGCGATAAGGGTGATATATAGCTACTTCCCTGTACAGTAGCCAACTGCGGACATGCACTCCTAAGTCAACTATTCCGCACTAAATCAATAACTGTATGGTTAAGATGGCCTGTAACACCCTTGCCCAGTAGTACGACCGAATCCACAATTCAGAGAGCGGACCATTCCCTGGGGGAATATGATCATTTGGAGCAAAAGGGACGCTCTCACGCATCTGCTCCTCCCGGTGCTCACTGACTGCACGCATGAGAGGCTTCTTACCAGCTGTACCACATGGGACAGATGCCAGGGAAGCATGGTGATATGGCGGGGATGGGTTGTGTTTGTGAATGGTTCCGCCATACAGTCGGTGAGAAATGTCAAAATAAACCTAACTCCACAATTTACGATTTAGTTCATCAGCGACTAGTATGGGCGGTGTGAGCTCCGACGTCACATAAAATGTAGTTTATGTCAAAAAAAGATACAAAAAAAATATTGATTTCAGCACCCAAATAATAGCCCGCAATTACAAACTACAGTGTTCTTTGTAATTGCGGGCTATTCTTTGGGTGCTGAGATCAGTTGTTTTGTATTAAACAAAAACGTCGGAGCTCCAGTCTGCCCACAGTAGTCGCGGCTCAACCCCATCGTAAATCGTGGAGTCGGCTAAGAGCCATGTAGGATTATTGTGGAATTAGATGGATTGCAACCGATAATGCAATCATCAATTACTCAAATGTACTGGAAGTGATGCTGGTCAACATACTGTATTCTGGGTAACATTATCACATTCAGTGGCTGATGTCAGGTGAGGTGATGGACTATTATTGCAGGTGTTCGGGTCTTTTAGAGAGGCAAGTAGCCTTGTACATGCCTCTTGTTTCACCACTCATGAAGATGTCTCTATAATCAGAAAAAATATTACCTTTAGCCTACAGTGACTCACTGTCACTTAACTGATAGTAGTAGGTGGTGGTGACAATCTCAACACTATCCACCAGCTGGTATCTATGATAAATCACCCTAGCGTGATAGGTCACATGACATTACAAGTTTTGTTCAACTTGCCCCTTAAGCATGTGCAGATGGCTATACATGTCTTATAACATGCCCCTGTTAGAGAGACTCAGCTGAGTCGTGGTGGGCAAGGCCACCCCCATGGAGTCTTAATGACAGCTCACAGTTCTCCTGGCTAGAGACCTAGCTATGGGTCTGCTCTCCTCACATGGTTAGCAGATTGCTGCACTTTTACAGAAAATGATAAGCCACCTCCTTTCTAAGAGGGTTTTATTCCTCTCTTAGCACTTGAAAAGGAAATGTTTGCAAGTATATTTGGTTGTAGTGAAAATGTCTCCATTTGTGCTACTGTTAGTTTACTCAAACTTGTTCATATGTTCTGATGAAAAATGTCGGTGCTCCACAGACACCAGGTACCTGTTCTGTACAGTGAGTGTTGTTTGATGCGGGAGATTTCAGCAGAGATCACAGGACAGCTGTGTCTGAAAGCCCACTCTGGATTGGTTCTGAAGCACTGATACCTTGGCCACCCTCACCCACAGATATTCCTATGATCAATAAGCTCTCATGCACACAGAGCTGGAGATGACCTTTCCCAATCCTCCTGACAGGCTGGATTTAGCCAAACACGTCTCTGGTCCTGTGTGGCCTACCTACTGCACGCCAGGGTTGCTCGCTCCCAACACATCTGTGGTGTCTCAAAGCTGCAGGAGAAATGCATCCTTTTCCACGAGACCACTTTTAGCAGCAGCAGCAGTTAGTGTTTTGTTAATGCTCTGAAGCAGCAGCTGTATGTTTGGTAACAGACTCCTCTAGTCGTTAGGAAAGTCCTGTTAGGCTTATCTAATCATCTGGGCTTTTCCCTTTAACTCGAGCTGACTGCTTGGCCTTGGCTGATGTCAGAATCTGTAAACTATTTCCAAACCATTTGATGTGTAGTCATATTATAGCATAGCAATTATGCACCAAAGATATAGGCCTCATTATTATTGCAATATATGCATGTGCCTTGATTAGACCATTTGAACTTAACAGTTTATCATGCTGGGTCTTTCAAGCATCGCCTCAGTATATTTGTAAACACAACACTTAAACAACCAAGAACTAATGCTCTCAAAACGACTTCAAAGGGACCATTTGTTGTCCAACCATATGATCCATGCTAAATAAGCATGAGGAAAAGCTTTTAAAATGGTTTAATAACTACAGTTACATTTTTCCTTTGGTTTGTGCTTCAATCCGTGCTTCAGAATGGATCTTAATATGGGAATAATTCACACAATACCAAACAAGGATTAAGAGGAGATTGTGCTGTTCAAGTGTATCTGATTAATTGACCAAGTATGAAATGAAATGTTACACAATGTCAGGGTTTATTGACCTGTTTTTATCCTGCTTTTGAACCTCTCAGTTATTATTCAGTTTTCATGAATGACCTCATCACGTGCATGTTGAAATGCGGTGTAGTTTACAGTGTATTTCCTCAATCTCCAGACTATTTTTGTGATAGCTTAACCTACCAAGTAGGCTTCATACTACATACATTTATCATGGTTAATGTCACATTGCTAGTATGTTCTCCTGAAAAAAGCTTCACACATTTACATTTTAATACATATACGTTAATATGTGTTAAACTGTTAAATATGCTAGCTTCTCATTCGACCAAACTGTTGCTGTTTCTGTGGGAGCAGAGATAGCAGATCAATATGAATATGGTTCCTCAGTAGTGTCAATTAGCCAGGTTCCCCAGCTCCTATTGTATCTTTGTTATCTGATAGTGAAAGTTAAACAGTGCCATCGCTCATCAGCATCTGCTGGAAAGGAAAGGCATTAACCATGGGAGGTCAAGATTCTCTGTTACAGCTGGTTACGACCACCAACGAACTACAACTCATCGCCCTGTGTTGTTATGGGATAGTCTCATTGTTGTAGGATGTTTAAACAGCAGCTGGGTAAGGTGGCTGCTGGGAGGGACAGTAGATAGGAAGCTGTTGACCAGATGGTTGCAGCATTGGACCTTTAAAAGATAATTGGTCCTAAGTTCTTTGATTCCAGCTTTTTATATCAGTGAATGTTAACTGTGTGCGTCACCCCTAGACATGCCTGCAGGCTAAACAAAGACAGCTGGGTAGGCCGTGTGTGTGGCATGAATTAAACCCTATAAAGCAGTCAATACATTTCTAAGGAAAGCTGTTAACTGTCCAGAACACTTACCCTGTACTATTCTTACATCTGAAATAGTTGACATGAAAGCTGGGCTATGTTTGAAGATGTAATTTCCTGACTGATGTTGGCTACTGGCAGCTGGTTTCCGTGTGGTTGCTAGGTGTGGGAGGTCTGAACTTCTGCTCTTGATTGAGCTGTGGCTCTCTGAGGAGGGGATGGTGTTCAGGAGGCCTACTCATTTACATGTCCTCCAATTACATTCATTCACTGTATGAAGTATTGTACGTTGTGTTTCCACAACACATTAGTGGTGTGGAGAACCATAAAGAGGTATTATAGCTTTCATATCAGTGCATCATTACTAGAGGATTTAGGTATTTTCTGCATTTCCATTAAGGTATTGTGTTCAAGTAAACTGACACTCAAGTCTAAGTCAAATTATGGGAGGGGCAGAATCTCCAATAGACTAATTAAGTCCAAGCAAAAAAGCCTCGAGGTACATAGCAATTACAGCGTTATTGACCAAGTTGGTATTGCATTCCTGAATGAGCTGTAGTTTGTTATTTATGGTCCGTTTGCTGTAGATCATTGAAGCAGGGCAGGTAAACAATTGGGAATATGTGTTTAGACTGATATTGTAAACTAATTGGTCGGGCGAATAGTAAATGGACATGCCTTTATAATTCATCTGGAATCGAGTCTGAAGAAATGTATCCACTTATTTTATGTAGTGAACTCATCATGTTGATGGTCTTTAAGGGTATCACGACTCTATTCTCAACTCCAAGCCTACAGGGTGAGATATGAGATGTCACTTACCTCCACATCCTCTACAGTACCTACTCATTAACCATATTCTGTGCTTATCTAGCATAAGACGTTCCTGCTGATGCTCAATTTGACATTTTTGTTAGGATTGGTATGCCTACTTTCAGGTATATCCATGAAACGTTCATCCTGACAACGTGATCCAAAGCAAACATGTGGAGGGATCATAAAAGAGCATAGAGGAGATGCATCTACAATTTGGGCCCTAACAGTCTTGGTGGAGAATTTCATTGAATTTAGGAATCAGAATGCGAATTCACTCCAGAGATGGGGAAAATGAAGGATCAATCCCGGATTGTAGAATGACTGGTATAAATTCCTCACCCCAGGGCCCATATTTGTCTTCTGCTCTGCAGTCCCAGACCTGCCATCAACACACTTATATGATATTATAGGTATTAATGAATATAGCACTACACTGGCTGCAAATGCATAATTGCATTTTGTCTCTGCTATGCTTACCCTGTAATCCATTTCATACATTCATTCTTGTCATGGTGGTAAGCCTAGCAAGTTTCAGTGTTAGGAAGTTTACTTCTCTGCATTTCTGTTTAATGTATTTCATGTCTTTAGGGATAGCATCTGTCTAAATCTATCCACTGGTGCAGTAGGCTGTTGGTTTCATTTTTTACTGGCTGTTTTTCTCCCAGTTGTAACATACTAAGCTGGATTTATGCATTTGGCTTCCAACACAACAAGGATTTGAATTAGGCCCTGACAGCAACACTTTATTGATTCCGGGGGAAAAAGCAGGTTGTGCGACATCATTAGCCTAGAAAAAATCTGTCAACAGCTACAAAGTTGCCATCAGCTGACTCGGAACATGACTTTAGGTTTTCAGCATTGACAGATGGGGCAGTAAGTTGGTGGGTAAATTCTCTCTCAATATTTACTGCCTGGCTTGCAAAACCCCCTGCGTTTATCCAAATGGAGAGCTAGGTTTTGCCTGGTTTGTTTTTTATTGTTTACCCCTTAAGGTGAAAATCCTCTTGTTCCAAGTGAACCAGTACAGTATGCTTGTTAGCAGATCAAAGGATCATTTATTTATATAGAAATATATGGGAGTAACTGCAGAGTGGTGCCATGTTTCATTAGGTTTTATTGGCTTATGAGTCTACTAAACTATATCCTGAGGCTATTTGTAGTACCACCACTAACCATATTATAATGTAATAACATCCCTTGATTAGATTCTAACATGGGTTATTACAATGAATGCATTATTTTCCGCCACGCAGTCCTATCAGATCCAGACACATCCCTTCAGCCTTTACACTGATTTTGCTGAGGGAACTAACACACTGCAACCCCCTATGCTACTCTCTCAGCTACCTGTTCTAATTTGATTGACTCATCCATCCCTTCTGCACAAATTATAGAGATTAAATAATGTTAGAGGAACGGTGGCTTGCTTCTCAGCATTGTCTGCCAACCTCTGTAGTGACTGAGGCATTTCCAGTCGGTGGTCTATGCAGTCAGAAAGATGAAGGTAAATAGTGTTTGCAGGTTGAGAGATGAGAGGTACATGTCACAGAAAGCTGCCTGTCATGTAAAGAAAGTCCTTGATGTGGAGAAGAGCAAAATCCATCATTTCCTGTAGTGCCATTGATATCTAAGAAGGCAGAAATATTTAATTACTCTTCAAAATGTTATAAATCCCTTAAATCTTAGCAAGACCCATAACTATGAGTGCTGTGAATATGTGTGTGTGTGTGGGGGGGGATCTCGTCACTCTAGAAAGGTTATGCCCAATTGCTTTTAACCCCTAATTTTACCTTAACCTGTCCTCTCATCCCTGTCTATCTTGCTGACAGGAGAGATGCCTACAGTACATACAGTAGTACAAGGACAATGAGATGAACCCCAGTGCTGCTGTCTGTTTGTTAGGGTAATTCTCCATTGAGCTGAAGTATTTTTTTTAAATGACACTGTATCTTAGCAACAGCAAGTAACAGGCAATAAATGCAGGCAGCACAATGTGTCTAACTGCAGAGGTATTTAAATTGGACTCCCAATTTCTGACAGCTGGACAAGCTACTAAAAATTCCAGCTTTGTCTGACAACAGCACTGTGAGTTAGGCGTTAACTTTTGATAACTAAATGCAGTCTGCCAACCAAAGTTGTTATTCTATCCTGCTCAATCTCTTTCCGGCCATTTGACTGTTGTCAGAACACTGTGAAAATGCAATGAAAGCATGTGGCTCGGTAGAGTGGCTATGAGGCAGCGAGGCATGTGAGAGGTGGTTGTAGAGAGACGAGGGCAGGCCTGAGTGGCCACAGGTCTAAAGGCACATCGGAGGCATTCTGCAGGGTAATTTTGGAGGACCTTGGGGGATAAACAGAGCTAGCCGCTGGATGGGGATGGGATGACTAGGCTAGTGGATGACTGATTAATGCCAGAGATAAGTAAACATGGCGCTGTGGATGGGCATGTTCACGGCTCTGAGGACAGCTCTCATTACATGGGGTTTGACCTCAGCGATGAGCCTTGAGTGTGGGGATGTAGGGCAGACACCATGTCTCTGTGAGGACCTGCATGCCTGTTTATTAGAGGGATGGATTGATACGTAAACATTGTAGAAGTGATTGGTTCAGGGATGCTTAGGAACAATGACAACTGACTGTTCAAGAGATGAGGGGCCTGTGCCATGATGAAATGTCAAAGAATGTGTTATATTTTAGCAATAAGGCACGGGGGTGTGGTATATTGGCCATATACCACAAACCCCTGAGGTGACTTATTGCTATTATAAACTGGTTATCAACGTAGTAGAGCAGTAAAAATCAATTGTTTGTCATACCGTGGTATATGGTCTGATATACCAGGGCTGTCAACCATTCAGCATTCAGGGCTCGAACCACCCAGTTTATAATGATACTTTTATGATGTGAGGAATTTTTATTCTGACAGAAAGCTGTTATTTTGGAGAAAAAGTGTATAGTTATTAGATCAATATATAAATGGACTGTTTCAAGCTCCAGTTGTTACCTACGAATCTTCTCCTAAAAGCAGTGTTCCCAAACTTTACAATCTAATAATAAACAGCCTGTTCCCCATTAAATATGAATACCGGTACCCATAGTGGCTCTGCATAACCTGTCTGCTGTGTTAAATCCCTGGGGATGTTCTCTCTGACTGCAGCGGTGAAACACTGAGTATGTAATCCCATTGAGACCAAAACAAAGATGCTTATATGAAACAAGACATGGCGAGGGAGATGAGGGAGAACCAAACCATGTAACTGTTCTTGTAGCCACTTCTGTGGTGTGTATGTGTATGCATGTGTGTGTTGCGTGTGTGTGTGTACCTTAGAATGAAAGGACTGCATGTGAGAGGGAATATTACTCAGCGGTCTTTGTCGGAGTGAAATCACAAGTATAACTCAAGGCATTGCATGCACGAACTTGGCTTGTGTGAGTTTTCACTTACTACCCAGATATTATAATGAGACAGGGTGATGACCTTCACAAACAACAGCCCCAGACAGCCCGGGGAGGTAGACTTGTTATCCTGCTCGCTCCTCTCACTAAGCTTATAGATAATGCCTGTCTGTCTGTGACAGTACCAAACTGGATTGGTCTTGCTCTGTGTTGCTCTGTGGTTGTTGAAGACTGATGTATGACATCCAATCTCCTGCTGGAGGAAGCCAAAGGCCCCAAGACTGCCTCTGTGTCTGTGCTGTGCCTCAGGAAATAAGCAGGCCTCTTTTGTCATGTGGCCCTCATAACATCTCCTTTGGAAATGCTGTCAAGGTGTGTGTGGGGGGGGGGGGTTGGGTTGGGTTGATTTGATAGTTTGATTGATTGGCTGGTTGACTGATTGATTGGTTGACTGATTAGTTGATTAATTGATTGATTTTGCCAGTAAAAAAAATACATACACACAGTACATATATTTTTAAACATGACAGGGATAACATAAAAAAGGCAGAGACTTATTTCCATTGTGGTCCATAAATTCCATGGTGCAAAAACATTACAACATTAGGCTACACACATTACATAGAGATGTGAAGAGAAAAAAATTATACTGCTTGATCATTAGCCGGAGGTTTGTACTATACTGAAGTCTACCAGTTACAGTGGGGCAAAAAAGTATTTCGTCACCCACCAATTGTGTGCAAGTTCTCCCACTTAAAAAGATGAGAGAGGCCTGTCATTTTCATCATAGGTACAATTCAACTATGACTATGACATGACTATGACAACTTCAACTATGACAGACAAAATGAGAAAAAACAAATCCAGAAAATCACATTGTAGGATTTTTAATTAATTTATTTGCAAATTATGGTGGAAAATAAGTATTTGGTCAATAACAAAAGTTTATCTCAATACTTTGTTATATACCCTTTGTTGGCAATGACAGAGGTCAAACGTTTTCTGTAAGTCTTCACAAGGTTTTCACACACTGTTGCTGCTATTTTGGCCCATTCCTCCATGCAGATCTCCTCTAGAGCAGTGATCTTTTGGGGCTGTTGCTGGGCAACACGGACTTTCAACTCCCTCCAAAGATTTTCTATGGGGTTGAGATCTGGAGACTGGCTAGGCCACTCCAGGACCTTGAAATGCTTATTACGAAGCCACTCCTTCGTTGCCTGGGCGGTGTGTTTGGGATCATTGTCATGGTTTTCACTCAAAATATCACGATACATGGCCCCATTCTTTCCTTTACACGGATCAGTCGTCCTGGTCCCTTTGCAGAAAAACAGCCCCAAAGTATGATGTTTCCACCCCCATGATTCACAGTAGGTATGGTGTTCTTTGGATGCAACTCAGCATTCTTTGTCCTCCAAACACGACAAGTTGAGTTTTTACCAAAAAGTTATATTTTGGTTTCATCTGACCATATGACATTCTCCCAATCTTCTTCTGGATCATCCAAATGCTCTCTAGCAAACTTCAGACGGGCCTGGACATGTACTGGCTTAAGCAGGGGGACACGTCTGGCACTGCAGGATTTGAGTCCCTGGCGGCGTAGTGTGTTACTGATGGTAGGCTTTGTTACTTTGGTCCAAGCTCTCTGTAGGTCATTCACTAGGTCCACCTGTGTGGTTCTGGGATTTTTGCCTAATAATTGCTCCCACAGTTGATTTCTTCAAACCAAGCTGCTTACCTATTGCAGATTCAGTCTTCCCAGCCTGGTGCAGGTCTACAATTTTGTTTCTGGTGTCCTTTGACAGCTCTTTGGTCTTGGCCATAGTGGAGTTTGGAGTGTGACTGTTTGAAGTTGTGAACAGGTGTCTTTTATACTGATAACAAGTTCAAACAGGTGCCATTAATACAGGTAACGAGTGGAGGACAGAGGAGCCTCTTAAAGAAGAAGTTACAGGTCTGTGAAAGCCAGAAATCTTGCTTGTTTGTAGGTGACCAAATACTTATTTTCCACCATAATTTGCAAATAAATTCATTAAAAATCCTCCAATGTGATTTTCTGGATTTTTTTATCTAATTTTGTCTTTCATAGTTGAAGTGTACCTATGATGAAAATTACAGGCCTCCCTCATCTTTTTAAGTGGGAGAACTTGCACAATTGGTGGCTGACTAAATACTTTTTTTGCCCCACTGTATGTGTGTTCCAGCACATAGGCTTCCTTTCTCTGCATAGTTTTAGCTGTGATGTGTTTTACTGAGCAACAAACAGATTATATACTGTATGAATTGAGTTAACCATATTACATTACTCTGTTCCTAGTCCCTCTGTAATCCGATCCTATTGGTTTTCCTGCTGTTGTATTGCTTTAACACTGGGGCTAAACTACACACCACACAGTGTACCGTTTCAGCCAGCAACTATCTGGATGTACTCTCTTCATGCTCTGTAATGGAATCTGTATTCTGACTGAACCTAATCAGTTGAACTGCCGTACTTTAACATCGTGAGTGTACAAGTAAACACAGTCATACACAGTCAGACACGTCACTCTCAGAAATGCCCCACATAAAAACCGACAATGACAGTAGCAAACTATAGTTTGATTGATAGAAATGGTGAGAGACAATATTCGTGAAGCCCGTTATGTCAGGTGCCCAATCCCCATACAATATTTTTCATGAATGATGGAAGCGGCAGTAATGAGTGGGCCGACTGGGCTCTCTCACACCTCTGCAGGGCACTTACGCTGATTGTCTGTGCGGCGCTGGTAACCCGATCATGGCTGCTCATAATGCTGTGCTGATGGTGGCGGTTGAAGGACAGATGAGGATATAATGCCACGCACATGGCTCCAGGTTGCCAGAGCTGTGAAAGCAATTCCAACGTGTGATCTGTCAATGAGCAGGGGCTCAGATGCAGGGCCAGGGTCTGGGATGGGGCCAGTTAGTCAGGGTCAGCGGAGGTCAGCCAGCTTGCCTGCCAGTCACCTGGGTAACACCCTGAGATGGCTTCACTGTAGCCCAGAGGTCCTAGTGCTGGCCAGGTCTGGACCCAATGTCTCCCATATTGATTTGTAGGCTGTTATATGAAAACCTAGTAAATGCCGCTCTGCTTTGAGATTACTAGATGGTCAGACGTTCTTTTTATAAAATCATGAGCTTTCCTGCAAAGTGTCCCTTTCAATTGCAAATACTATTAGGTGCTTTCTTCAAGCGTTACAGTATGTGGATGAATTATTATATGGTTTCAGTGCAGGGCTGCTGTAAGGGCCTATATAAAGCCCTGGAATCCTGACTAAATCCTTTGATTCTGCCGAGTCTTTCAACGGAATCAACAGGGTTCCATCATAGCAGATTTCAGTACCAGGGATTTGGCTATATTTCTGCCCAGAAGCCCACCAAAGCGCTGCAGAGCCAGACCTAGCTATCGTCATAAGGTGATTTTTATGGAGGGGTTATGGGATTGGAGGACTGGTTACTCAGCGCTCACTCACTCTGATCGAATTGGTCGTTCCATATCATTTCAGCAAGCAATGACACCCACCATTGTTCTGAAATTGTTTCTGTAGTTAGAAACAGATGAGATTAGCATTCTTGCAACAATATTTTGTTTAAGTACACTGAGTGTACAAAACATTAGGAACACCTGCTATTCCCATGACATAGTAGACTGACCAGGTGAATCCAGGTGAAAGCTATGATCCCTTATTGATGTCACTTGCTAAATCCACTTCAATCAGAGTAGATTAAGGTGGACGAGACAGGTTAAAGGATGATTTTTAAGACTTGAGACAATTGGGCTTGATAAGATCGTATGCTTAAATTACTGAAATGTAAAAAGGAAGAAAATGTGTGTGTATGTGCCATTCAGAGGGTGAATGGGCAAGACAAAATATTTAAGTGCCCTTGAATGGGGTATGGTAGTAGGTGCCAGGGGCACTGGTTTGAGTGTGTCAAGAACTGCAATGCTGCTGGATTTTTCATGCTCAACAGTTTCCTGTGTGTATCAAGAATGGTCCACCACCCAAAGGACATCCAACGAACTTGACACAACTGTGGTAAGTATTGGAGTCAACATGGGCCAGCATCCCTGTGGAATGCTTTCGACACCTTGTAGAGTCCATGCCCTGACAAATTGAGGCTGTTCTGAGGGAGTAAGGGAGTGCAAATCAATTTTAGGAAGGTATTCCTAATGTTTTGTAGATCTTGATCTCTGAAAAATCAAGCTAATTGATTGCACCCAAATTGGATATTTTCATTTTCACAGTAGGATTTAAAGAATATTAAATAAATATAGTTCCTAACATCTAGTGGTCAGAACCTGGTAATATCAGGATGTAGGATGGGACAGAAACCTAACTTGAATGACTAATTACTCTGAATAGGAGGAAAGAAATATTAACACATTCATCGGGAATACATTAGGATGAAGGATGAAGAAACAATACTCAAAGTCACAGCATTGCTTACTCTTAGCAATCTTGTAAAGTGGTTTTTAACCTAGAGATTCTTCACCGTCATTGGGGTCTCTTCAGGAAATTGGGACATTCGTTACATTGTTCCACCCCCCTCTCCCCCTCACACAGACCAATCACACAATTTTCTATTGTCAGACATAGAGAACTGATACTATAAACTTACTGTTGGGGTGGGATTGGCGTGGGATGTGGGGGTTCCATGGGTGGCTTTAGACCATTTTTTGTGATTCCTCATGTCTAAATCATTGTTAGAAAAACATGTGGTCCAATTCGGATCTTAGGTACTATATTTCAAATTCCAATCCTATTTTATTGGTCACATACACATGGTTAGCAGATGTTAATGCGAGTGTTGCTAAATGCTTGTGCTTCTAGTTCCGACAGTGCAGTAATATCTAACAGGTAATCTAATACATTCACAACGACTACCTTATACACACAAATGTAAGGGGATGGACTAAGAATATGTACATATAGATAAATGGATGCGTGATGGCCGTGCGGCATAGGCAAGATGCAATAGATATGAGATGAGTAATGTAGGATATGTAAACATTATTAAAGTGGCATTATTTAAAGTGACTAGTGATTCCTTTATTAAATCAATTTATTAAAGTGGCCAGTGATTTGAATCTGTATGTTGGCAGCAGCCTCTCTATGTTAGTGGTGGCTGTTTAACAGTCTGATGGTCTTGAGATAGAAGCTGTTTTTCAGTCTCTCGGTCCCAGCTTTTATGCACCTGTACTAACCTCGCCTTCTGGATGATATGGGGTGAACAGGCAGTGGCTCGGGTGGTTGTTGTCCTTGATGATCTTTTTGGCCTTCCTGTGACATCGGGTGCTGTAGGTGTCCTGGAGGACAGGTAGTTTGCCCCCAGTGATGTGTTGTGCAGACCGCACTACCCTCGGGAGAGCCTTGCGGTTGAGGGCGGTGCAGTTGCCGTACCAGGCGGTGATACAGCCCGACAGGATGCTCTCGATTGTGCATCTGTAAAAGTTTGTGTCGGTTTTAGGTGACAAGCCAAATTTCTTCAGCCTCCTGAGGTTGAAGAGGCGCTGTTGCCCCTTCTTCACCACGCTGTCTCTGTGGGTGGACCATTTCAGTTTGTCCATGGTGTGTACGCCAAGGAACTTAAAACTTTCCACCTTCTCCACTACTGTCCCGTCGATGTGGAAAGAGGGGGTGCTGCCTCTGCTGTTTCCTGAAGTCCATGATCATCTTCTTTGTTTTGTTGACGTTGAGTGAGAGGTTATTTTCCTGACATCACACTCCGAGGGCCTTCACCTCCACCCTGTAGGCTGTCTCGTCATTGTGGTAATCAAGCCTACCACTGTAGTGTCATCAGCAAACTTGGTGATTGAGTTGGAGCATGACAACACAGTCGTGGTTGAACAGGGTGTACAGGAGAGGGCTGAGAACGCACCCTTGTGGGGCCCCAGTGTTGAGGATCAGTGGGGTGGAGATGTTAATTCCTATCTTCGCCACCTGGGGGCCGCCCGTCAGAAAGTCCAGGACCCAGCTGCACAGGGCGGGGTCGAGACCCAGGGTCTCAAGCTTAATGATGAGTTTGGAGGGTACTATCGTGTTGAATGCTGAGCTGTAGTCATAGGCAGTCATAGGTAGTCATAGGTATTTCTCTTGTCCAGATGGGATAAGGCAGTGTCCAGATGGGCTAAGGCAGTGTGCAGTGTGATGGCAATTGCATCACGGTGGACCTATTGAGGCGGTAAGCAAATTTGAGTTGGTCTTGGGTATCAGGTATGTTGGAGGTTATATGATCCTTGACTAGTCTCTCAAAGCACTTCATGATGACGGAAGTGAGTGCAATGGGGCGATAGTCATTTCGTTCAATTACCTTAGCTTTCTTGGGAACAGGAACAATGGTGGCCCTCTTGAAGCATGTGGGAACAGCAGACTGGGATAACGGTTGATTGAATATGTCCAGAAACACACCAGCCAGCTGGTCTGCACATGCTCTGAGGACGCTGCTAGGGATGCCGTCTGGGCCGGCACACCTTGCAAGGGTTAACACGTTTAAATGTTTTACTCACGTTGGCCACGGAGTAGGAGAGCCCACAGTCTTTGGTATTGGGCCGTGTCGGTGGCACTGTATTATCCTCAAAGCGCACAAAGAAGTTGTTATATTTTTTCTGGGAGCAAGACATTGATGTCCTCAATAGGGCTGGTTTTCTTTTTGTAATCAGTGATTGCCTGTAGACCCTGCCACACACGTCTCGGGTTTGAGCCATTGAATTGCGACTCTACTTTGTCTCTATACTGATGCTTTGCTTGTTTGATTGCCTTGCGGAGGGAATAACTACACTGTTTGTATTTGGTCATGCTTCCAGGCGCCTTGCCATGATTAAATACGGAGGTTTACGCTTTCAGTTTTGCTGCCATCAATCCACGAGTTCTGGTTCGGGAAGGTTTGTTAGTTACAGTGGGTACAACATCTCCAATGCACTTCCTAATAAACTCACTCACCGAGTTGGCGTATTCGTCAATGTTTTTGTCCGAGGCTACCCGGAACATTTCCCAATCTATGTGATCGAAGCAATCTTGAAGCAGGAAATACGGTTGGTCAGACCAGTGTTGTATAGACCTAAGCATGGGCACTTCCTGTTTTAGTTTCTGCCTATAGAAGGGGAGCAAGAAGATGGAGTCATGATCAGCTTTGCTGAAGGGAGGGCGGGCGAGGGCCTTGTATGCATCGCGGAAGTTAGAGTAGCAGAGGTCCAGTGTTTTGCTCGAGTGGGTACTACAATCATTGTGCTGGTAGAATTTAGGTAGCCTTGTTCTCAAGTTAGCTTTGTTAAAATTCCCAGCTATAATAAATGCAGCCTCAGGATATATGGTTTCCAGATTACAAGGAGTCCAGTGAAGTTATTTCAGAGCCGACGAGGTATCTGCTATGGAGGGGGGGATATACATGGCTGTGACTATAATCGAAGATACTTCTCTTGGGAGATACAAAAGGACTTGAGTTCCTGTATGTTACACCATGAGTTGTTAGTCATGAGGCATACACCCCCGCCCTTCTTCTTACCAGAGAGATGTTTGTTTCTGTCGGCATGACGCATGAAGAGACCCGGTGGCTGTACCGACTCTGACAACATATCTTGAGTGAACCATGTTTCCGTGAAACAGAGAATGCTCCGTCTGCCTCTCCTGCGATGACAATATTGTTTTGGGTCGGCCTCTGGGATTAGATCCAATGTCCAAAGGATTCACATCAGGAAAGTCGTATTCCTGGTCGTAATGTTGGTAAATTGACGTTGCGCTTATATCCAACAGTTCTTCCCGGCTGTGTGTAATAACACTTAAGATTTTCTGGGCTAACAATGTAAGAAATAATACATAAAAAACGAATTACTGCATAGTTCCCTAAGGACTTGAAGCGAGGCCACCATCTCTGTGCGCTGAATATTATGTGAATCCTATAAATTATAATGAACAATTTGGGTGCAATCAATTAGCTTAATTTCTCAGAGATCAAATTATATTTCAAGAAAATAATATTGCAGGAATGCTAATCTTAACTATTTCAGAATAATCTGAGATGGTGTGTGTCGAAATCCTATTTGTTTTGCTTTTTGAGGTGGAACGATCCATATGCTAAATGCGCTTCGGGCCATTGCCAGGAGGCCTCCTTATCGCAAGGGAGAAAATGTGATTATATTTTAGAGCACAGGAAGGAAATCTTCCTCTGAATATATTAGTGGCATTAGATTGACTTTTTTTGCAAGCAAATTAAATGAATTTTAACTGAGCAACTGTCTTTGGGTTCCAACAGAGGTAAAAGTTACAAATGGATTGTTATTGTTTCGGAGGCGCAGTAATGCGAGGAACAGTGCCAAAACAATTAATAGCAGACTGCTAGAGAGTTTTGAATACAAAACAGATGTATAAAGACTGTACCGTACTGTATCATTGGCAGTATTTTGGTTTTGTTCCAACCTCCTTTTTTGTTGTTTTATACTCCCATCAGACTTATATGTATTTGAACCAGTAAAAATAACACTTTCCACACCAACTCACTGCAGCCCCTTGGACCAGAGGCTGTGTTTTCTGCCACATCAGCTAGTGCGGTGTCCTGTGGGCAAAGTGGTAATGTGTTTAGTGTTCTTGTCATGCTCTTACTCAGACCCCCCTCCTGCTGCTGCTCCCTATGGGCTTTTTTCCACCATGTGTGGCTGGGAGCCTCACCTCACTGTGGCTGTATATCAGCAACACAAATGCACCTGACAAACAAGTAACAGTTCCCTGTTTTCCAGATTGACTGCAGTCTTTTGTGATGGCAATTTGTTGTGGCTGTCAGAAAGGCAAGCCCATTTGTGAAGTGATTGGTGTCCATGATTCATAAATATAATTTCCTGGATGCCTTTGGGCTACTATTTGGTGTACTGTATTTGTGGTGGGCTGGTGGCTCTGATTGCATTAGAAGTGAGTGATGCTCTCCGGTCGCCCGCATTGCATGGCTGTCTGGATCACTGTGGTGACCTTGGGTGAATAGGAGCTGGCTGGGGAACTGGTCAGGAATTATGGATAGTCTTGATCACACACACACACACACACACACACACACACACACACACACACACACACACACACACACACACACACACACACACACACACACACACACACACACACACACACACACACACACACACACACACGCACACACACATATATAGTACACACAAATACTCACAGGCACGTGCATGCATGCTCATACACTCTCTCTCCCTCACTCTCTCTTTCTATGTATCTCTCCATCTCTTTATTTCTCTATCCCCTTCTCCTTCTCCCCAGAGGAAAAGACCCACAGCAGGACTTTGAGAATCAAGCATTCTTTAAAGTGGCCATGGGCATGTCCCATGGTGCGGTCGTCGACCGAACAATTTAAGGGCCCTCCTGTTAGCTGTTTTAAAGCTAATTTCCTGCAATTCTACTAGGGCTGACCCCATTTAGTCGACTGGTCAATTGTTTGGTTGAAAGGCTGTTGGTCGATCGAGATTTCTTTAGTCGAGCAGCAACCATAAAAATATATACTATATATACAGTGCCTTTTGGAAATTATTCAGACCGTTTGAATTTTTCCACGTTTTGTTACGTTACAGCCTTACTCTAAAAATGATTACATTGTTTTTCTCCCCTCATCAATCCACACACAATAAGCCCTAATGACAAAGCAAAAACAGGTTTTAAAATGTTTTGCTAATTTGTAAAAAAAAAAAAAATTTAAAGACAGAAATATTACATTTACATAAGTATTCTGACCCTTTACTCAGTACTTTGTACTGAGTCTTCTTAGGTATGACACTACAAGCTTGGCACACTTATATTTGGGGAGTTTCCCTCATTCTTCTCTACAGATCCTCTCAAGCTCTGTCAGGTTGGATGGGGATCGTTTCTGCACAGCTATTTTCAGGTCTCTCCAGAGATGTTTGATCAGGTTCAAGTCCAGGCCCTGGCTGGGTCACTCAAGGACATTCAGAGACTTCTCCCGAGGCAACTCCTGCGTTATCTTGGCTGTGTGCTTAGGGTCGTTGTCATGATGGAAGGTGAACCTTCGCCCCAGTCTGCGGTCCTGAGCACTCTCGAGCAGGTTTTTATCAAGGATCTCTCTTTACTTTGCTCCGTTCATCTTTCCGTCGATCCTGACCAGTCTCGCAGTCTCTGCCGCTGAAAAACATCCCCACAGAATGTGGAAAAAGTCTAAAGGGGGTCTAAATCCTTTCCGAAGGCACTGTATATCATGGTGTAAAAGACACCTGTCTGATTGGCTCCTGTCTGAGCGGACTGATCCATTGTGGAGGCCGTGGGGATGGTACAGTCCATCACATCTGACATGTGACTAAGACGTGCTACTGATATTGTATATGGTTATGTTACATAAGAACAATGGTGCAACACTAATAAAAATGATATTATTATATAACAAATGAGCTTTGAGAGAGAGACAATGGGTGCTAGTCACAGTCACTCACTGTCATGTTTTTTAACACAAGTCTGAGCCCGGCCCGGCACAATCAAATCAATTGCTGGTCGGATTCCCTCTAGTCATTTGTGTGTCTTAATTATTTAATCAAACCGTGTGCTTAAAGCATCAGACAAGCTCAGTGAATATAGTTGATTTGATTAAAACACATAGGATGTGTCTATACAGTGCCTACGGAAAGTATTTAGACCCCTTGACTTTTTCTACATTTTGTTAAGTTACAGCCTTATTCTAAAATGAATTAAATACAAAAAAATCCTTATCAATCTACACACAATACCCCATAATGACAAAGCAAAAACAGGTGTTTAGACATTTTTGCAAATGTATTAAAAAGCAAAACAACTGAAATACCTTATTTACATAAGTATTCAGACTCTTTGTTATGCGACTCGGAATTGAGCTCAGGTGCATCCTGTTTTCATTGATCATCCTTGAGATGTTTCTACAACTTGATTGGAGTCCACCTGTGGCAAATCTAATTGATCGGGCATGATTAGGAAAGGCACACACCTGTCTATATAAGGTCCCACAATTGACAGTGCATGTCAGAGCAAAAACCAATCCATGAGGTCAAAGGAATTGTCCGTAGAGCTCCGAGACAGGATCGTGACGAGGCACAGACCTGGGGAAGGATACAAAAAAATGTCTGCAGCATTGAAGTTCCCCAAGAACACAGTGGCCTCCATCATTCTTAAAAGGAAGGCGTTTGGAACCACCAAGACTCTTCCTAGAGCTGGCCGCCTGGCCAGCAATCGGAGGAGAAGGACCTTGAAACCAAGATTGAACTCTCTGGCCTGAATGCCAAGCGTCACTTCTGGAGCAAACCTGTCACAATCCCTACGGTGAAGCATGGTGGTGGCAGCATCATGCTTTGGGGGTGTTTTTCGGCGTCAGTGACTGTGAGACTAGTCAGGATCGAGGGAAAGATGAACTGAGCAAAGTACAGATGAAAACCTGCTCCAGAGCGCTCAGGACCTCGGACTGGGGTTAAGGTTCACCTTCCAACAGGACAACAACCCTAAGCACACAGCCAAGACAATGCAGGAGTGGCTTCAGGACAAGTCTCTGAATACTATATTTCACTTAATTGAAGTGATGCTGGATGTAAAACATATTTGCCCATTATTATTTTAATTTTAAATTCTTCAAGCTCTGTCATGCTAATTGTTGATCAATGCCAGACAGGATTCTCAAGTCTTGCCATAGATGTTCATGCCAATTTAAGTAAAAACTGTAACTAGGACACTCAGGCCTAGTTGGTAAGCAACTCCAGATTTGGCCTTGTGATTTAGGTTGTTGTCCTGCTGAAAGTGTCTTTTTGAAAGCTGACTGGACCAGGTTTTCCACTAGGATTTTGCCTGTGCTTATAGCTCTATTCTGTTTCTTTTATCACAAAAAAATGATATAGTCCTTGACGATGACAAGCATAACCATAACATGATGCAACTACCACCATGCTTGAACATATAAAGAGTGATACTCAGTGATGTGTTGTGTTGGATTTGCCCCAAACATAATGCTTTTTATTCAAGTCAAAAAGGTAATTTCTTTGGCATATTTTTTACAGTATTATAAAGATACAAATAGGATACATGTTTTGGAATAGTTTTTTCTGTACAGGCTTCATTCTTTTCACTCTGTCATTTAGGTTAGTATTATGGAGTAACTACAATGTTGTTGATCCATCCTAAGTTTTCTCTTTTCACAGCCATTAACTGCTTTAAAGTCACCATTGGCCTCATGGTGAAATCCCTGAGTGGTTTCCTTCCTCTCCGGCAACTGAGTTAGGAAGGACGCCTGTATCTTTGTAGTGACTGGGTGTATTGATACACCATCCAAAGTGTAGTTAATAACTTCACCATGCTCAAAGGGATATTCAGCATATGTTTATTTAAAACCTTTTTTTAAAAACATCTACCAATCGATACCGTTCTTTGCTAAGCATTGTAAAACCTCCCTGGTCTTTTTGGTTGAATCTGTGCATGAAACTCACTACTCGATTGAGGGACTTTACAGAAAGTTGTATGTCTGGGCTACAGAGATGGGGTAGTCATTCAAAAGTCATGTTAACCACTATTATTGAACACTGAATGGGTCCATTAAACATATTATGCGGTTTTCCAAGCACATTTTTACTCCTGAACTTATTTAGGCTCGCCATAACAAAGGGGTTGAATACTTGTTCAGATAGTTTATCTTTACATATTTTATTCATTCAGAAAATGTTATACTAAATTCCACTTTGACATTATGGGGTATTGTGTGTAGATCAGTGACACAAAATCTCAATTTAATATAATTACATTCAGGCTATTACACAACAAAATGTGGAAAAAGTAAAGGGGTGTGAATACTTTCTGAAGGCCCTGTGTAAAACACACTTCACATGCATATTTATGATGAAGCACACCCAAGAAACTAGGGGGGATTTTAAGTTAAGTCTCAGCAGCATAATGTCATATGTGACACGCTCCGTAATCAGAGACAAACCTAGATATGATCAATGTCCTCACATGGCATTGATCATTTTCATAGTCACAATCTGGAAACGTATATTGCAGGTCCCAAAGACATGTCCCAAAAACAGGTCCCAAAAACAGGTCCCAAAGACAGGTCTCAAAGGCCTTCTGAATCTGGTGGGGACGCACCAGAACATGCTGTATGTCCATAATTGCCCTGGAGTACAACAGCTGTATCTGTTTAAAGGATGTGTAAGTCCTTCAGTGAACACAAGGGCACCAGGGTGGGAGGATGGCATGGGACAAAATGAATTACACTTGCTACATCTGAAGCATGGAGAGTTGGTGTTACAGCCCCTACACTTAGGATAGGTGTCACAGTAGACATTGCTACCCCTTGAAGAATAGATGACATCTTCAACATCCTCCTCCAGCAGGATGTGATGAGTCCTGCATAACCACCATGTTACATATCATTCACCTCTCATTTGTGTTAGGTGGCAGTAAATAAGATGGGGTTCTGTCAGATCATAAAAAATGTGTTCCTATGCTGTTTTTTTCTAAATGTAGTAGGTTAAAGACTCACTTTTTAATGGATGTTTTTCAGAAATCCATCTTTGAAATATGTCCATCCACTGTGCAGGAAATTGAACTATCCTCATCTGAGAGAGACACCAGTAATTAACTGGAGAGAAAAATGACTCAGAAAGCTGAGAATACAGGGTCAAGGTCTTCACACACAACAATTACAAAAAGTGCTATTACAGGGCTCATCCCAAGCCCAGTTATTACCTGCCCTGGGATTACAATCCCACAGTAGCCTGTGAGCACAGGAGAGGAGCTGCAGCTTTCAGCAGCATGACCTGACCACAGCTCTGATCTCCCTCCCTCAGCTCCCACAGGACGGATGAAGCTTAAGAATGGAGCGCTGGCCCCATTACACCTTTCCCTTCATGTGGAACTCCTGCCCCATCTAACTCCATCCAGATCCACATTCATCCTGGGTGCCTCGTAAGACAGAGTCTTTAAAAACCTGATGCACTGTGTGCTTATCGATCCGCTCCTTATGACTTCTCAGTGGGTAACAATGCCCTTTATGACTCTGACAGTGAGGCATGGGATAAATGTTTGGTGGGCTGGTTTGGGTCCAGGCTTTGTCACAGCCGGGCACGCCCGGGTGACCCATTGGTCCAGCGTCGTCCGGGTTAGGGGAGGGGTTGGCCGGCCAGGATGTCCTTGTCCCATCGCGCTTGGTGGGCTGGGCTCATGCATGCCGACACTGTCACCAGGTGTACGGTGTTTCCTCCGACACATTGGTGCGGCTGACTTCCGGGTTAAGTGAGCATTGTGTCAAAAAGCAGTGCGGCTTGTGTTTCGGAAGATGTACGGCTCTCGACCTTCGACTCTCCCGAGTCCGTACGGGAGTTGCAGTGATGGGACAAGACTGTAACTACCAATTGGATACCACGAAATCGGGGGGGGAAAAGGGGTAAAAAAAATGTTTGGTGGGTTTAATAAACCACATGCTAATACTAAGGCTATTAGCATGTTGAGAATGCTTTTCCTCTATTCCTGTAGACTGGCAGCAGCTACAGTACCATGGAGCTAGCACAGGGAACAATAATGCTAGCCGACACCACTCACCTCTCCTATTAAACAGCATGGCTGTTTAATGCGTGTGTGTGCATAGAAGGCCAGCATCCCGAAGTCGCCTCTTCACTGTTGACGTTGAGACTGATGTTTTGTGGGTACTATTTAATGAAACTGCCAGTTGAGGACTTGTTAGGCGTCTGTTTCTCAAACTAGACAGTCTAATGTACTTGTACTCTTGCTCAGTTGTGCACCGGGGCCTCCCACTCCTCTTTCTATTCTGGTTAGAGCCTGTTTGCGCTGTCCTGTGAAGGGAGTAGTACACAGCGTTGTATGAGATTTTCAGTTTCTTGGCAATTTATCTCATGGAATAGCCTTCATTTCTCAGAACAAGAAGAGACTGACGAGTTTCAGGACAAAGTTCTTTGTATCTGGCCATTTTGAGCCTGTAATCAAACCCACAAATGCTGATGCTACAGATACTCAACTAATCTAAAGAAGGCCAGTTTTATTGCTTCTTTAATCAGGACAACAGTTTTCATCTGTGCTAACATAATTGCAAAAGGGTTTGCTAATGATCAATTAGCCTTTTAAAATGATAAACTTGGATTAGCTAGCACAACTTGCCATTGGAACACAGGAGTGATGGTTGCAGATTATTGGCCTCTCTAAGCATATGTAGATATTCTATAAAAAATCAGCCGTTTCCAGCTACAATAGTCATATACATTATTAACAATGTACACGACACTGTATTTCTGATCAATTTGATGTTCTTTTTATGGACAAAAACAAGGGCATTTCTAAGTGACCACAAACTTTTGAATGGTAGTGTACCTCTTCAGTGTCATTCAATCAATTTCTTCATCCCTTGTTGCAACTCAAATGGACTTCTTCCCTTCTCTCACTTCCTTGGCTGCTCTCTCAGGGACCTGAAGGGGGTCTAGACCCTGCTTGTTTATATGTATGGAGCATGATCTGCTCTGTAACAATAAAAATGCATATGCATGACACATTGAATGACACATTGCAAAAATACTATGCATAGTATGCATAAAACTGACTAAATGTAATCATAATCTGTGTGGTTGTGGTGGCCACCAGCTCAACTTACCCAATGGCCAGATGTGAGAACCTTCCAGAAAGACAATCATCATGCTGTGCGGATGTGTTTTAGCAGCAGGGGCTGTGAGACTAGTTAGGATCGAGGGAAAGATGAACGGAGCAAAGTACAGAGAGATCCTTGATGAAAACCTGCTCCAGAGCGCTCAGGATCTCAGACTGGGGCGAAGGTTCACCTTCAACAGGAAAGCGACCCTAAGCACACAGCCAAGACAACGCAGGAGTGTCTTCGGGACAAGTCTCTGAATGTCCTTGAGTGGCCCAACCAGAGCCTGGACTTGAACTCGATCGTACATCTCTGGAGAGACCTGAAAATAGCTGTGAAGCGACACTCTCCATCCAACCTGACAGAGCTTGAGAGTAGAATGGGGGAAACTCCTCAAATACAGGTGTGCGAAGCCATAGGTGCTTCAACAAAGTACTGACTAAAGGGTCTGAATACTTATGTAAATGTGACATTTATTTTTAATACATTTGCTAAAATTTCAACAACAGAAAAACGTGCTTTGTCATTATGGGGTATTGTGTTTAGATTGATGAGGGAAGAAAAACAATTAAATCAATTTTAGAATAAGTAACAAAAAATACTTTCCAAATGCACTTGCCCAAACAGATATAATATTTGGCTAAAACAAAATCATTTGAAACCTTGCTAACATTTGTATATGATACGTGTCTCTCTATTTTGCATGGGAATACAATATTTCCAAACTTAAAATCACTAGGAGCTGTTTTTAGTCTTTTATGTCTAACAATATATACAATACCAGTCAAAGTGTAGACAAACCTACTCATTCAAGGATTTTTCTTTATTTTTACTATTTTCTACATTGTAGAACAATAGTGAAGACATCAAACTATGAAATAACACATATCAAATCTTGTAGTAGCCAAAAAGTGTTAAACAAATGAAAATATATTTAATATTTGAGATTCTTCAAAGTAGCCACCCTTTGCATTGAAGACAGTTTTGCACACTCTTGGCATTCTCTCAACCAGCTTCATGAGGTAGTCACCTGGATTGCATTTAAATTTCAAAGGTGTGCCTTGTTTTAAAAGTTCATCTGTGGAATTTCTTTCCTTCTTAATGCATTTGAGCCAAAGTTTTATTTTATTTTCAATGACGGCCTAGGAACAGTGGATTAACTGCCTGTTCAGGGGCAGAATGACAGATTTGCACCTTGTCAGCTTGGGGGTTTGAACTTGCAACCTTCCGGTTACTAGTCCAACACTCTAACCACTAGGCTACCCTGCCGTCAATCAGTTGTGTTGTGACATGGTAGGGGTTGTAAACGACTGCAGTAAGTCCATATTATGGAAAGAACAGCTCAAATAAGCAAAGAGAAACAGTCCATCATTACTTTAAGACATGAAGGTCAGTCAATACGGAAAATTTGAAGAACTTTGAAAGTTTCTTCAAGTACAGTCGCAAACACCATCAAGCACTATGATGAAACTGGCTCTCATGAGGACCGCCAAAGGAAAGGAAGACCCAGAGTTTCCTCTGTTGCAGAGGCACGGGTTGTGGAACCCTGCTATATTTCATAAATAAGATGAATAGATGCCAACAGCCATATGTATCTATAGTCAGATGGTACTGTACATTCTTAATATATATTAAAATGCTCAGCTACATTGGATTTTTGCTCTGGTTTTCTGTTCAGGTTAGCCCATGTTTACAAGTCAACAGGGAGGAGTAATGATACTGTGTAAATTACCTAAGACCTGACTCCTATAGGACACTGATCATTGTAATACTGAGGAGGTTGAGCTGAGATGTGTGACGTTAGACTTGGACAGATATGCCCTATTATCTACCGAAAGGGCTGAAGAGGAACAAAACTGAGAAATTAAATGGTTGTAATTTGACTTGATTTTAGTCTTTGAGTGGGTGTGTGGACCATGATTTTAGTCTTTGAGTGTGTGGGTGTGTGTGGACCATTTGAATTCCTTAGTGATGTGGACACTGAGGAACTTGAAGCTTTTGACTGACTTGATTTCAGTCTTTAAATAGTAGGTTGGCTTTATTTCAGTCTGAATATGCAGATGATGTCATTCCAATGAGACACTAATTTACTAGCGTTGTATTCAGTGGCAGTGGAGCAGACACATTTCATGAAACAATGGCCATTGTGTAGAATGCATATTGCAGATGACACAAGAGCTGGAAAAAAAGATCTTGTCAGAATGATAAATGACTGTCTCAGGATTGTCATGTTTATTCTGGGTGAGTAAACCTGCAATACCTTCTCATTGTGCAATTTGACTTTTCTCTCTTGTATATAGCTTCAATGCACTGTAAATGAACTTGGCTATAATGATAACATACCTCAAGCAGAGCCCTTGATCTGTTTCAAGGTAATTTACTGCTCCAGTACAGAATTCCCCACATAGACCAAATGGATTGACCAATTAATCAGAAAGGCATATACTGTAGGTTGCCTTTGTTGATAGTGTGGGTAGACATGACTCCCTAGTATCCACCTGTGTTATTATCTTGACCCTTGACCTCTCAAAAGAACAGGCACAGTGCTGTAATTTTACATTAATCCATAGTCCATCTCAGGACCTCAAAGAGCCAGACTGTGATTGGAGGAATCCATTCCAGGATTCACAGTTGCTGGGGAGGTGAATCATCAAACCGCAGGGTGCCTGGAAAACAACCTCTCCCTCAACGTCAGCAAGACAAAGGAGCTGATCATGGACTACAGGAAACGGAGGGGCGAGCATGCCCCCATCCACATCAATAGGGCTGTAGTGGAGCGGGTCAAGAGCTTCAAGTTCCTCGGTGTCCACATCCCTAAGGAATTAACCATTAATACTCAGCACTCTATTGTCCCTCTAATCACGCAGACATCAGTGAAAAAGTAATCAAAAATCGAATCGAACACTTCATGAGAGCTCATGAGCTCATGTTGTGCAACATTTCTATAGGCTATGGAATTGCGTGAGAAAACAGAGTTTTTATGGCCTCTATTAAAAAGAGGAGGATCCCATCAGCTTTCTATAGGCTAGGCCTCTGTATTTATTTCTCTTTACAACAGGAGTATAGCCTACCTGGCTGGCATGAAAATTAACCACGGGAAAAGCGTCCTCCATTCGTTATTGAAGTGCATAGTGCCCCTGTTTTGAGACAGGTGTGTTTTAATGGTCCATTCTAAATCAAAACAAATTTCACATATATTATTTAGTATATGTAAAGACAATATTAAATCAAGAATACTCTGATGGGTGATAATATTAGCCTATCACTTTTGAATGATATACTATCACTGGCGAATGATGCCCAGCTTGTGTGCAGTAAGGCAAGAAACAGCTAATTACTTTTTTCAAATCACAGTCACACCCTGATCTGTTTCACCTGTCTTTGTGATTGTCTCCCCCCGCCCTGGTGTTGACCATCTTCCCCATTATGCCCAGTGTATTTATACCGGTGTTCTCTGTTTGTCTGTTGACAGTTTGTCTTGTTTGTCAAGTCAACCAGTGTTTTGTCTCAGCTCCTGCTTCTCCCCAGTCTCTCTTTTTCTCACTCTCCTGGTTTTGACCCTTGCCTGTCCCGTCTCTCGAGCCAACCTGCCTGACCACTCTGCCTGCCCCTGACCCTGAGCCTGCCTGCCTTGACCTATCGTTTGCCTGCCCTGTTGCCGTAATAAACATCGTTACTCCGACACAGTCTGCATCTGGGTCTTACCAGATACGTGTAGCCTAGCTAATGTGCCTATATGTTTTGATAAGGTTCGTATCACAACTAAAGAGGCCAAATAATTTCTTAAGCCCATCAATCCGCTTTACAAACAATGTAGAGCCTAACTGGCATACATAGGTGGCGCGTGAGTTTCAAGTTTGGGGAAGATAATTTTCACACAAAAAATGCAACTTTATAATAAAGCATTACATGCATAATCGCATTTGCAGTCACTTTTGAGAACAGTGGTTTCCCGCTATTTATTGCATTTTGGAACTGCTGCGCTTATTATGTGAAGAAGTAGCCTAATAGTTTATCAACATTTCAAGCTAAACGTTCTGATCTGTTGCATCAGCTTCATTGCTTGAAAAACTGTGATGCTGGTGGTTGTATTAATTTGGGCTCTATTGCATCCCACAACCGTACTCCTAGTTTCTCGCACAGAAGGACAATTTGACCAATAGAATAGGTCAACTTTTGACTTTTGATTTTACTGTTTGTTAGGCCTACTCATGTTGGCTGACAAAAAGTAAATGCGCCTCAGAAAACGTGCACAGTTGCGCCCCCGATATGTCTGTTTTCACTTCTAGCCTGTGAGAAGGACCTGAGATGCCTGTGATGGGATCACGTGATGGCATTGTCTAACAAGAATTAAGATATCTGAGAGAGCCATGTGAGTGAGAGGTTCTTCGGAGCACGCAGCCGGGATACACAAAGGAAATGCCGCAGGGAAATTCGAGTCATTATCAAGTTGTGAATAAGAGACTGATGAAGTGTGTGCAGCCTGCGCAAAAAAACAAAGCAGAGCTCATGCCTTTCATGTGACTTTTTTCAAATAATCATTAGAGTCGCATCATGCAGCCTTACAATGTATTAAGAATCCAAACATATAGCCCAACATTTGTATCACAACTAAATTTGCATAAATATCTCTAAATGAAGCATCTAGGAAGACCTGCTACTTTGTTAATCGCTCAACACAGAATAGCCACATGTGCGTACTCCCTCAAATCGTTTGGAGAAAATATCCTTTCTATTTTATTCAGCTATGTTCAATTATATTTGTCATGCTATGAAATAATATAAAATAATGCCACAGATTTCTAAGCAAATCTTGTCTGCTAAATGAACTAGTGTAGCCTACAGCCACGTGGCATAGCCAGATCAGGACCTAATATAAGGACAACTCAGAGGATGCTTTTCTGTTCTTCTGAAATAGACTACATTTTCTTCATATCATGTTTCTTTAGACCTGTTTAAAATAAATAATGGGTTTATTGTGAAGGTGTAGGCTATATTACATGGATTTATTAGACTTTTAAACATGTAAATGTTCCAAAGGTCTGCATCAGTGGCGTGGAAGCCAGGAGATGCTAAATGTGTTTATGTTAATGAACTGTCAATTACCGTGAGACCAGCAGTTATTTGCTTGACAATCACCAACTGACAAAATTTCATGACCGCCACAACCCTAGCTGCTTCTGCCTATTATCTATCCTGTTGCCTTGTCACTTTACCGCAACTATATGTACATAGCTACCTCAATTACCTCGTACCCCTGCACATCGACGCAGTGCTGGTACTCCCTGTATATAACCATGTTATTACCTCGTACCCCTGAAAAACGACTCAGTACTGGTACTCCCTGTATATAACCATGTTATTACCTTGTACCCCTGCACATCAACTCAGTACTGGTACTCCCTGTATATAACCATGTTATTACCTCGTACCCCTGAACAACGACTCAGTACTGGTACTCCCTGTATATAACCATGTTATTACCTCGTACCCCTGCACATCAACTCAGTACTGGTACTCCCTGTATATAACCATGTTATTACCTCGTACCCCTGCACATCAACTCACTACTGGTACTCCCTGTATATAGCCATGTTATTACCTCGTACCCCTGCACATCGAATCAGTACTGATACTCCCTGTATATAACCATGGTATTACCTCGTACCCCTGCACATCAACTCAGTACTGGTACTCCCTGTATATAACCATGTTATTACCTCGTACCCCTGCACATCAACTCACTACTGGTACTCCCTGTATATAACCATGTTATTACCTCATACCCCTGCACATCGACTCAGTACTGGTACTCTCTGTATCTAACCATGTTATTACCTCGTACGCCTGCATATCGACTCAGTACTGGTACTCTCTGTATCTAACCATGTTATTACCTCATCGACTCAGTACTGGTACTCCCTGTATATAACCACGTTATTACCTCGTACCCCTGCACATCGACTCAGTACTGGTACTCCCTGTATCTAACCATGTTATTACCTCATCGACTCAGTATGGGTACTCCCTGTATATAACCATGTTATTACCTCATCGACTCAGTACTGGTACTCCCTGTATATAACCATGTTATTACCTCGTACCCCTGCACATCGACTCATTACTGGTACTCCCTGTATATAACCATGTTATTACCTCATCGACACAGTACTGGTACTCCCTGTATATAACCATGTTATTACCTCATCGACTCAGTACTGGTATTCCCTGTATATAACCATGTTATTACCTCATCGACTCAGTACTGGTACTCCCTGTATATAACCATGTTATTACCTCATCGACACAGTACTGGTATTCCCTGTATATAACCATGTTATTACCTCATAGACTCAGTACTGGTACTCCCTGTATATAACCATGTTATTACCTCATCGACTCAGTACTGGTACTCCCTGTATATAACCATGTTATTACCTCATCGACACAGTACTGGTATTCCCTGTATATAACCATGTTATTACCTCATAGACTCAGTACTGGTACTCCCTGTATATAACCATGTTATTACCTCATCGACTCAGTACTGGTACTCCCTGTATATAACCATGTTATTACCTCATCGACTCAGTACTGGTACTCCCTGTATATAACCATGTTATTACCTCATAGACTCAGTACTGGTATTCCCTGTATATAACCATGTTATTACCTCATAGACTCAGTACTGGTATTCCCTGTATATAACCATGTTATTACCTCATCGACTCAGTACTGGTACTCCCTGTATATAACCATGTTATTACCTCATCGACTCAGTACTGGTACTCCCTGTATATAACCATGTTATTACCTCATAGACTCAGTACTGGTACTCCCTGTATATAACCATGTTATTACCTCATCGACACAGTACTGGTATTCCCTGTATATAACCATGTTATTACCTCGTACCCCTGACCAACGACTCAGTACTGGTACTCCCTGTATATAATCATGTTATTACCTCGTACACCTTAACAACAACTCAGTACTGGTTCTCCCTGTATATAACCATGTTATTACCTCATCGACTCAGTACTGGTACTCCCTGTATATAACCATGTTATTACCTCATCGACTCAGTACTGGTATTCCCTGTATATAACCATGTTATTACCTCATCGACTCAGTACTGGTACTCCCTGTATATAACCATGTTATTACCTCATCGACTCAGTACTGGTATTCCCTGTATATAACCATGTTATTACCTCATCGACACAGTACTAGTATTCCCTGTATATAACCATGTTATTACCTCATCGACTCAGTACTGGTACTCCCTGGATATAACCATGTTATTAACTCGTATCCCTGCACATCCACTCAGTACTGGTACTCCCTGTATATAACTATGTTATTACCTCATCAACTCAGTACTGGTACTCCCTGTATATAACCATGTTATTAACTCGTATCCATGCACATCCACTCAGTACTGGTACTCCCTGTATATAACCATGTTATTACCTCATCGACTCAGTACTGTTACTCCCTGGATATAACCATGTTATTAACTCGTATCCCTGCACATCCACTCAGTACTGGTACTCCCTGTATATAACCATGTTATTACCTCATCGACTCAGTACTGGTACTCCCTGTATATAACCATGTTATTACCTCATCGACTCAGTACTGGTACTCTCTGTAAATAACAATGCTATTACCTCATCGACGCAGTACTGGTACTCCCTGTATATAACCATGTTATTACCTCATCGACTCAGTACTGTTACTCCCTGTATATAACCATGTTATTAACTCGTATCCCTGCACATCCACTCAGTACTGGTACTCCCTGTATATAACCATGTTATTACCTCATCGACTCAGTACTGTTACTCCCTGTATATAACCATTTTATTAACTCGTATCCCTGCACATCCACTCAGTACTGGTACTCCCTGTATATAACCATGTTATTACCTCATCGACTCAGTACTGTTACTCCCTGGATATAACCATGTTATTAACTCGTATCCCTGCACATCCACTCAGTACTGGTACTCCCTGTATATAACCATGTTATTACCTCATCGACTCAGTACTGGTACTCCCTGTATATAACCATGTTATTACCTCATCGACTCAGTACTGGTACTCCCTGTATATAACCATGTTATTACCTCATCGACTCAGTACTGGTACTCCCTATATATAACCATGTTATTACCTCATCGACTCAGTACTGGTACTCCCTGTATATAACCATGTTATTACCTCATCGACTCAGTTTCCGTGACTCCCTGTATATAACCATGTTATTACCTCATCGACTCAGTACTGGTACTCCCTGTACATAACCATGTTATTACCTCATCGACTCAGTTTCCGTGACTCCCTGTATATAACCATGTTATTACCTCATCGACTCAGTACTGGTACTCCCTGTATATAACCATGTTATTACCTCGTACCCCTGAACAACGACTCAGTACTGGTACTCCCTGTATATAACCATGTTATTACCTCGTACACCTGAACAAGAACTCAGTACTGGTACTCCCTGTATATAACCATGTTATTACCTCATCGACTCAGTACTGCTACTCCCTGTATATAACCATGTTATTACCTCATCGACTTAGTACTGGTACTCCCTGTATATAACCATTTTATTACCTCATCGACACAGTACTGGTATTCCCTGTATATAACCATGTTATTACCTCGTACCCCTGAACAACGACTCAGCACTGGTACTCCCTGTATATAACCATGTTATTAACTCGTATCCCTGCACATCAACTCAGTACTGGTACTCCCTGTATATAACCATGTTATTAACTCGTATCCCTGCACATCCACTCAGTACTGGTACGCCCTGTATATAACCATGTTATTACCTCGTACCCCTGAACAACGACTCAGCACTGGTACTCCCTGTATATAACCATGTTATTAACTCGTATCCCTGGACATCCACTCAGTACTGGTACTCCCTGTATATAACCATGTTATTACCTCGTACCCCTGAACAACGACTCAGCACTGGTACTCCCTGTATATAACCATGTTATTAACTCGTATCCCTGCACATCCACTCAGTACTGGTACGCCCTGTATATAACCATGTTATTTCTACTTGTTATTGTCTTTCACTGTGCATTTATTCCTCTTCACTATTTCTATTTCTATTTTTATTTCATTTTTTATCTTTAACTCTGCATTGTTGAAAAAGGACCCGTAACTAAGCATTTCACTGTTAGTCTACACCTGTTGTTTTACGAAACATGTGACAAATAACATTTGATTTGATATGAAGCAGGCGATGTTAATTTTCAGCCTTATCTCCTCCTGAACCAACTCCTTTCACCTTATGAGTTATTAGCAGGCTGTTCAATAATCGATGCACGTCCTCCTGGCTAACCAGCCTAAAATCTAGGTTCAGAGGAATTCAGCTGATTCCCCCCAGTCATCCATGACTGGTAATTAGGTTTTACAATTTGGAGGTATTCATTATTGAGCAGCACAGGCCATGATGAGAAGCATTTATTTTATAGATGCAGTCTGTCAGACTGTCAGAAATAAAAGTGGATATGAGGAAGTTATTGTGTAAGTAGAATGCATTACTAAAAGAACACAGAGACCCAACAGTGGCAGAATGCAGGTTGCATTTTAAACATATTCAATTGGGTGGTAGTATTTGTCATTTCACAAGCTAGAGAATACCTATATGAGTAAAAAACGCTGCTCCTGGTTAATGTGACTATTGCAATATGCCTTCTGTCTGTGCCTATTTTTCTAGATAAGGGAAATGTACTTACTGTATATTACTGTGGTTTATTCAAATGATTTACAAGTGTTGCTTGATGCTTGCCATTCCTATATGGAGGTTATAAGATCCCTTTAGTTAATTGATTGGATAAACATGTTTTTTTCTTAGTGCTCTTGTATGACATAAAGAGTACAGCGATAGAGACCAACAGAATCTGTATGAGTCTCTGCATCTGTTTAAGCTCTCGATGAAGACCTCCCTGTTGATCCTGACAGTACATCAGATCATACATCATATCATATTTGAACTTAGCGATGCGTCCAACAACACTCCCGTGTTACGGATTTCAAAACATATCCATCTCTGATGTCAATCTGTGTAGTACACAGCCTACAGAAAGAAAACATGCTGAACGGTGAACCTTGTGAACTGTGTAGGCCTGAGTCATCAGCTGACTGTCAACCCCCAATCCATCCATCCACCCACCACCATCCTCCATCCTACCACAGTTCAAGCCCGATGGTGCCCAGATAGCTCACAGCTCCCTCAGCCACTGCCGCCAGTTGAGGCTGTCAGGTAAACAAGATGCACTAGAGCTCTGGAAATGAAAGTGTGAGAGGTGACGTGTGGCAGGGGATATTGGCTGAGAGAGAGGGAGAGAGAGAGAGAGAGAGAGAGAGAGAGAGAGAGAGAGAGAGAGAGAGAGAGAGAGAGAGAGAGAGAGAGAGTCTGAGAGAGAGAGAGAGAGAGAGAGAGAGAAAGAGGAGAAACGTCTGTAAGGGAGGAGATTGAGACAGAAAGGGGATGGAGGGACATGGAGGTCAAGCATGAGAGAAGGGGGAATGCACCGGTGGCGGAAAGAGAGAGAAAGAGAGGAGAGAGAGAGAGGGAGAGAGAGAGAGAGAGAGAGAGAGAGAGAGAGAGAGAGAGAGAGAGAAACGTCTGTAAGAGAGGAGATTGAGACAGAAAGGGGGATGGAGGGACATGGAGGTCAAGCATGAGAGAAGGGGGGAATGCACCGGTGGCAGAAAGAGAGAGAAAGAGTGAGGGAGAGAGTTGGTGAGGGAGATAGAGTGACAGAGGGGAGGGGGGTGGAGACTGAGAGGCAGGATAAGCCCAGCACAGCTCGGGTGTTGACGGCACTTGACTGCTTGAGGGTGGCTGGAAATAAGACAAACTGTCCCTCGCTGTCAGGCCCTCAGCCCTGATTGATCTGTTATCTCTTCTTGCAATTTATTTCTCAGCAGGTCTCAGTAAGTGTGTGTGTGTGTATTCTTCTGAGTATGTGGGGGTCTGACTATCTGTGTTTATTTTTTTTGGGGGGGTGGGGTCCTTCTTTCCTTAAGTTGTATCTGAAGGCACTATGGTGAATCTCAGCTCCAGCTTGATATATCTGGTTTCATCTGTTACAGAGGAGGGAGACATGTTGGTAAAGATCCCCAATCCCTGTGAAAAATATCAGCCATGTCACAGAAATTATAAATGTCTCGGGCAATGTCCTCTCAACTCTCAAATCCCCCACACAATACACAACACTACATACAGATGGTAAGTGCCCCAAACAGGAGAGGAGTGTGGAATGACCTGACAACAACACCAAGTTTCATCGCTGTATTACAATTCCATACATCTCCCACACAAGAAAAGAAACCACTCCCCAAGGAACTCCAATGTTAGCACAGCTCAGTCTTCCATTAAAATAATCAAATGGGTTAATTGAATTCCTTATTATTTATTTATTTGTTTGTTTACATAGGGAGAAGATGGGGAAGTGGCTGATCGGGAGAGGGGTCTGAGTGATTCTGTCTAGCTCTGAAGTCAATGCTGAAGTTACTCTTTTTATGCCGGAGTAATATCTTAAGTAGTGTGAGACTGGATGTGGTCAAGCTCTCTCTCGGAGATAGATAAAAGTGGCTCAGAAATTTCATTAGTGGAAAAGCATATAGAGGGACTGTGCCAGATGTAATTTTAGCTTAGAGGGTCACATAAGCGCTACTGTCAGCTGTGCCTAGATTTATGCGTATAAACATGCTGGGAAAATCCATTCCTTTTCTGAACCAAGTTTCTAGAAGTTTTCTTTATTGTTTCTGGAACTTATCTGTGGGTTACGACTGCCCATGCGTTGAAAACAAGAAAACAGATTTTAAGTTCTCTGAAAAGGTTATGGTAAATGACGAGCTTGATAACTAAACAGACAGTTACTTGTTTTCCCTTTTTACTCCCTAACTATCTCCTTACAAAACTATTATGAGGCATCGGGCTGAGGAAATAGACGGGCACTGAGGTCACAAATCAACTAAAATGGAAAGCAATAGAAATAGTTTAAAAACATAATTCCATAAAGGAATAGAACACATGACTTTTATTAGCTGCCCTTAGTTTCATCATGGGCATTGTCACTCTGACAATCACCGGGAAATAACACTGATTAGGCAACACATGGAATGAACACCCAATTTCTACATCAATTTCAGAAGTGATTCAGAGAATAGCTGGCAGATCTGTCAGGGTTAGTGGAGAAGATTGAAATTCATGGACTCAGTACCGTTAGGTCAGCTCTTATTGAGTTAGAAGGAAAAACAACAGGGGGATGGCCTTTTTTCTCTCTAGCCTTTTTGTGGTTTTACAATGATAGGTAGTTTGCATCATCACTCAGTGACCTCTCCTCCATTGTCTCATAATAATGATGGCTTGTTTAAACACAATCATGAACATAACAACTCTCCCCCTTCCACTGCTCAGATATTGGATTGTCTGAAGACAATTCTCTCACAGTGAGAACAGGTGAAACACACAGGAGGGAAGCACACGGTTGTTATAACCAAGTCTTTTGTGCCCACAAATGACCTTAGAGCAGAGAAACAATCAACATCACACGGGTGTCGCAAGACAAACTGGATGACCTTGGAATACAAATTACCTCTGCAACACTTCATTAGGCTGTGTTCTTCTCTCAGTCCTCTGCTCTGGGGTGGCTAGTCTGTCTCTCTGTGACACTGTTGTGGAGACAAGTGTCAACACCATCATTTAAGAAGCAAGTCAGAGTGCTGGCTTTTAGGCTGTAAAAGCCCCAATTAGTTGTAATTACAGAGAAGAAATCTGAGGAGCTGATGTTCTACTCAGGCTAAAACATATGTGGGTTCAACCATTTGGAAATGCAAGTATCAACACATGAGCAATCCAGTGCATAATGGAAATGAAGGTATTAAAACACAATACTGAAGAGCAGGTGTGGTAGTTTTAAGGTGATTTAAAGAGCCACTGAGGCACATGTGTTTTTCTGTTGCTCATTAGAAATACTAGAGTTCAGTCTTGGAGGTGTGTTTCCTGACCAATTCCTCGTTTGGTTAATGATGTTTGTCCCCAATGAGACACTTAAGCATATGTCACTTCCTCAAAATCCCCTGAATGAATCTAAGATAACTCAAGAAATCTGTAATGAATTTTGACGTTTTTGCAGAGTATGTTTTAGTTGCACAATTCTACATCTAACTAAGGTGTTTGGTGCAGTACTTCTCAAGTAAAAATCATGTGTGACGTGTTCTTATGTAAATCAAGTCGGCGCTGCTGGGCAGGTCTGTCTCACTGTCTATGCTAATAGTTAGAGAGCAACCACCACAGTTGTTCCCCCCATGTTAGTGGGCAAATGGACATCATCAAATCAAAACCCAACCTTCATTTACTCATTGTGGCGCATGAATAATCCAAACTCCATTTTGGACAAGACTGACTTTATGACCAAAATTATCCTATTTACACTTTATTGTCAATAGAATTACTGTGTGTGACTTATGTACAGTGTAGATGCCACACAGGCCATTTTCAAAGGGATTCATTGCTTTTTAAAGGCAGCCACTTTAAATGATGTGTTATTAATTCCTCTTCAAACATTTGTTTTTTTATTGTAATAGAGCAGGAGGATCAATTTCTTTGATGTTTAAATTTTGTTAACGATTATTATTCTCTCTCTCTCATTCTCTCCCTCTCTCTCTTCTCTCTCTCTCTCTCATTCTCTCCCTCTCTCTCTCTCTCTCATTCTCTCCTCTCTCTCTCTCTCTCTCTCTCTCTCTCTCTCTCTCTCTCTCTCTCTCTCTCTCTCTCTCATTCTCTCTCTCTCTCTCTCTCATTCTCTCCCTCTCTCTCTCTCTCTCTGTCTCTCCCTCTCTCTCTCTCTCTCTCTCATTCTCTCTCTCTCTCTCTCTCTCTCTTTTCTCTCTCTCTCTCTCTCATTCTCCTCTCTCTCTCTCTCTCATTTTCTCCTGTCTCTCATTCTCTCCCTCTCTCTCTCATTCTCTCTCTCTTCTCTCTCTCTCTCTCTCTCTCTCTCTCTCTCTATCTCTCATTCTCTCTCTCTCTCTCTTCTCTCCCTCTCTCTCTCTCTTCTCTCCCTCTCTCTCTCATTCTCTCTCTCTCTCTCTCTCTCTCTCTCTCTCTCTCTCTCTCTCTCTCTCTCTCTCTCTCTCTCTCATTCTCTCCCTCTCTCTCTCTCATTCTCTCCTCTCTCTCTCTCTCATTCTCTCCCTCTCTCTCTCTCTCATTCTCTCCCTCTCTCTCTCATTCTCTCCCTCTCTCTCATTCATTCTCTCCCTCTCTCTCTCATTCTCTCCCTCTCTCTCTCATTCTCTCCCTTCTCTCTCATTCTCTCTCTCTCTCATCTCTCTCATTCTCTCCCTCTCTCTCTCATTCTCTCCCTCTCTCTCTCATTCTCTCCCTCTCTCTCTCTCTCTCTCTCATTCTCTCCCTCTCTCTCTCATTCTCTCCCTCTCTCTCTCATTCTCTCTCTCTTCTGCTTTCTTTCTGCCTCTCAAGCAGCATTACCAGGCTGCCAGAGCCTTTTAGAGGGAGAGCTATCTCTGCCACCTCACTCACCACAGATACAAATCAAACATGTGAAGTCAAAAAGTTCAAAACCATCCAGTGACCGCTTTCCCCCCACCGTCAGTTTTTATTAATGCTCCAGATGTAAATGGAGGATAGTTTCAGGTTGCCCCTCAGCCCATGCTCCTGGAATACACAGCACCCGGGTATCAGCCATTTAATTCTGCTGTGATGCCATGGTTTCTAAAAGGGTGAGATAAGCCAAGAGCGGACAATTTCCTTCCCAGGATGTGAGAGCTTTATTGATGGAGTGTACTGGGCTAATGTTTTTAGCCTTCTGGGTGTCCATCTGCAAGCATTTTTCCAGTATTAACACCACTCTGTTTAAGTAGCTCCATTGGCTTCCTGGGGCAGAGTGAAGATAATACATGCTATTTATCATGAAGAAATTCCATTCCTGCCCCGCGATTGTCCTCATAAAAGAGTTTCCAATCCATATATCAACCATTTAGTTGTCTGTTTTCATGATCGGGAAATCATTTGTGTGCATTTAGTTTATTTATTGGGAGACGTTCCGCCAGTGGGTAGGGGTGAAAAACGGAAACCTATTAACTGACAAAGGAAAGGAAAGAAACCCAGTTAGAGCAGCAGGAGAATAAGTTTGTCTTGTATTATCCCAGCATTAGCATTCCTTTGTGCTGTGCCTAGCATGGAAAGGGGCATCTGCTCCATGAATCACATGCTTTAATAATAATCTCTTGATGCTTCATCATTTCAGCCTAAAACCAGACCGCTGTGATTGAACAAAGAAACAGCCAATTACAACAAATGAGACATTTGCTCAATCACGCTATCACTGGTAGCCTGCTGGTCTCTTATCATTCCCACCCACACCTCTGCAACCACATCAGGATTCACCGTCCTCACACTGCGTAATGATCACCTAATCATTTAAGAGCAATTTAGGAGTATAAGGTATTTTTCATTGCCTCCATGTCTCCGTACGTATTTCCCTGGTTTGTATTTGGCGCTTGTGTTTATAATGAGCAGCGTTAGCATTCCTGCTGAGAGGAGTGACCTCCAGCCCCCGTCACTTACTGTTGCATGATAAATGAGAGAGGAATCCCAAGATCAGACGGAGGTTCACAACATACCTCCCTCCCCCTACCCAATACTATAAGTAACATCCTGCATTGATTTATTTTAGGTGTGGCCCTTGCAGACCCAGACTGGTCTAGTAGTGTACACTGAAACTGTGATTCCCCTGCCAACCAGAACTGGGACACACCCATATGTGTTGGGTAGAGTCTGATGCTGGGGCTGCATATGTGTTGGGTAGAGTCTGATGCTGGGGCTGCATATGTGTTGGGTAGAGTCTGATGCTGGGGCTGCATATGTGTTGGGTAGAGTCTGATGCTGGGGCTGCATATGTGTTGGGTAGTGTCTGATGCTGGGGCTGCATATGTGTTGGGTAGACTCCAGCTGTTGAGGTCTGGTCAAGGTCATCCATTTCAAGTCTGTTTCACGCATGTTTGACAGTAATTAATTGAGCTGGGTTCCATGTTAGTAGCACTACTTCCCTATGCAGTCTCCCTGGTGCTAGTTAATATAGATTTCCTCTGCAACGTCTGACTTTGACAAAGCCACAGATTTGTTAGAATGCCAACAATGTTTATAGTATCTGATAAAGAGTCGTGCCAAAACTAATTGAGCGATGCAGTTTGTCTTAGCTGCATTTTTTACTCCTTATAATAGAGTGAGTGACAGGAGAATTTTAATGGCTGATTTGATTCAGAGGTAATTTCCCCTGACAGATCTGGTGCTTGGCTACAGCAGAGAGGCGGTGAAGGTGCAGCAGAGCTATTTAACATATCCCTCTTCTTTGTCAGGCGGTGAAATCCCAAAATGAGAGAGTCAATCCTTTCCTTATTGCTTGTCTTCTATGGTAATCGTAATGTTGTCAAAGTAGAGCCATTATACGTTTTGAAGTTGTTTTCTGCACTGTCGAGTGTCAGTCTTAATGCTGATTGGTCTGGCACATTCACGGGTATTGGTATTCAGGTGTCTATCCGGATTATAAATGTGTGATGTCAGCGCAGAACTATTTTCTTTAGCTACAGCAACACAACAAAAGTGGTTGCCACCACTCTTCCGCAGACAGCTAGGTGAGCTCCCCAAACTGTTTTCTTCTCCCTGTGGTTTACTGCCTGGCTACAGCCTGTGAATAGGAAAGCAGCAGCACAATTAGGAAGGTCACTTCACGCAAAGTCATTAAAATCAATGTCACTCAAGGTAAACATAGGTGAGGTTCACTGTTTACTTAGCTCATACATCTCTCCGTGTCATGCTAAGGGCCGCTTACAATTTTTTGGTGCAGCTTGTCCAATGTATTTATAACGGGCCTTTTAATGTTGGCATCCTGCCTGTTGCAACAGAGAGTGTGTGTATGTCTTTGAAGAGCCTATTCTGTTACCCCACCAGGCTCTGTCTAATCAGTGGGGAAACTAACAGGATTTTATTATAGACTTTTTGTACTTATTTTCGGCACATAGTCATCTCCCTGTCTCCAATCTCATTTGGTTTCTCATTCCCTCAGAAGTCTGATGTCTGTAGTCAAAGTAGCATTCTGAAGTGAGGCAGATACTGTAAGAGACTACCAAATGTCCTTCCACTGCGAGCAGGATAGAGAAGAGCAATGTAGAGGAAGATAGAGGAAGGAGTGCGAGACAAAAAAGTTTTGATGCTCTTTCTTCCCACTCCATGGCAGTCAGGTATTTTGCTGTTGAGTTGAATGGAAAAAGGAATTTGGCAAAGCACCTTTCATCCTGTAGCGTATCACATGATACACACCTTCTCTGATCATGAGTAGAGTTTTTCTTGAGCATATTCCACTCGTGCTTCGTCATACTCATTTTCCACCTGCCTTGTGAAAACATCCAAATTAGTCATGGTGATCAATGTAAGCTCCCTCCATCGCCCCCTTTCCGTACCCCCTCCAGTGACTTCATTACAAACATGACAGAGCTGGCTTCACCTGAAACCCACGACGCCTCACACACCTGCAGGGCTACAGACTAAAATCTTCCATTGGTGGCACTGGTGTCACATACATTTTTTCAGTTGTTGGCACCAGCACCACATTATTTTTGCGACATCATGTAATAGAAAGAAAATGTCATCATCTCATAATGTCATTCACAGTGCTTTATTAAAACAAGTGTAATAGATTACTGAGATGGTATTCAAGAAATGTGTTGTTTCATCTAACATGTTTAAAGGCACAGTGCAGTCAGAAACATGATATCCCTGTGTTTTATATACATGCCGTGGCCACCCTGTTCCTGTAAATTGCTCCTACAGACAGTGAGTCACGTGGCTGTGGCTTGCTATATAAAACAGGCAGACAGGCATTGAGGCATTCAGTTACTGTTTGATTGAACATTAGAATGGGCAGAACGAGTGACCTAAGCGACTTTGAGCGTAGGGATGATAGCAAGAATTTGAATTTAGAGAATTTAGCAAGAATGGTGTGACACACAAAAAACATCCAGTCAGCGGCAGTCCTGTGGGCGAAATGAGAGGTTTAAGGAGAATGAGAGGTTGAAGGAGAATGGCAATAATTGTGCAAGCTAACAGGCAGGCCACAAACAGGCAAATAACGGTGCAGTACAACAGTGGTGTGCAGAACGGCATCTTGAAACGCACAACTTGTCTGTCCTTGTCACAGATGGGCTATTGCAGCAGACGACCACACTCATATCAGCTAAAAACAAGAAGTGGTTCCAGTGTGCACGCAATCATGAACACTGGACAATTGAGGAATGGAGAAACTTTGCCTTGGTCCAGTGAATTCCCGGTTCCTGTTATGTCAGGATTTGGCGTAAGCAGCATGAGTCCATGGCCCCATCCTGCCTCGTGTCAACAGTACAGGCTGGTGGCAGTGGTGTAATGGTGTAGGGAATGTTTTCCTGGCACATGATAGGTCCCTTGAAACCAATTGAGCAACATGTCCATGCCCTGGAGAATTCAGGCTGTTCTGAAGGTGGCTAATTCACCACCTGAGTAAGTTGGATACTCAAAACACAGTAGCTAAATATAATATCCACTGGTAGGAGCCATGTATTAACAGTGAATGTAAAACAAACTTTGCAGTCATAGCCTACTACCCAACGAGGCCTCTGCTCTCGAAATGGCTAATGCACATTTTGCGTGCTCTGTATTTCAAAGCCATATAAAATATATTGGTAAACAGTTCACTATAGAGCTGAAAATTGACAGTTGAGAAATAAAAAGTAAAAAGTTTATCTATAGAAGGCTAAGAACTTCCTCTCTACAATTGTGAGAACATGTATTACACAGGATAGCTGTGTTTTCCCGCAGTTGGATTTTGAAATGTTATACAATCAGGACACATTTTTTTCTCTGGAGCGCAGTGAGAGTGGCTCATCACAGCAGCAGTCCCGGCACAGCGTCATACACAGGGCAGACACTTTCATTACAGGAATCATGAGGATAAAAAGGCACTTTACCGTTTGACCAAATCATGTTTTTAAGCCTCCTAAAAATAGGATGTTTTGTGTGAGGTGACTATGTAGAGTTTGCAGCTTGCACCGATGCTACCAATATTTCTTTACTCGCACAGCCAACTAACACAGTCACAAAATGGACCAAATGGCCCAGGCTGCACCTGTCAACTCCATGATGGATAACTTTTACATGTACCATATATGAAGGAACTAAACCGTGATAAAATCAGGCGAAATGCCAGATTATTCTATATTTAAATGACAGAGTTTTTTGGGAAGTGGATTTTTTTTCTTCTGAATATTAAACAGTTTGGTTGCAATTAGATGGGGAATGCAAGGAGTTATTTTTTATAGAAGAATGAGGATATTGTGGGGATATTGTGGGGAAGGCAAGGCACCTTGGTACCAAACAAAGTTTTTAAGCTGATAAGAGGGGATGGATAAGGGCTGAGACGTAAGGGACTAATGGCCTGTCCCTGGTGCTTCATTGGCCCTGATACCCACTCAGCCAAGGAAAGTGGAACTACAAGTGGTGTGCTGCTGTTGTTATGACATCGTTCCAGAGAATGTCATGTTAATTTCTCTACCATGAGCCACATCCAACGTCATTTAGAAAATTTGGCAGTACGTCCAACCGGCCTAACAGCCGCAGACCACGTGTACCCACACCAGCCCAGGACCTCCACATCCGGCTTCTTCAGCTGCGGGATTGTCTGAGACCAGCTACCCAGACTGCTGATGAAACTGTGGGTTTGCACAACTGAAGAATTTTCTTACAAACCGTCAGAAACCATCTCAGGAAAGCTCATATGCGTCCTCGTCATCCTCACCAGGGTCATGAACTGACTGTAGCTGACAGCATGTATGGTGTGTATGGCGTTGTGTGGGTGAGAGATTTGCTGATGTTAACATTGTGAACAGAGGACCCCATGATGGTGGTGGGATTATGGTATGGGAAGGCATAAACTACGGACGATGAACACATTTGGATTTTATCGATGCCAATTTGAATGCACAGAAATACCGTGATGAGATCCTGAGGCCCATTTTCGTGCCATTCACCTCGTTTTTTTGCATGATAATGCACAGCCCTATGTCACAAGGATCTGTACACAATTCCTGGAAGCTGAAAATGGCCTGCATACTCCCAAGATATGTCACCCATTGAGCATGTTTGGGATGCTCTGGACCGACGTGTACGACAGCGTGTTCCAGTTCCTGCCAATATCCAGCAACTTGGCACAGCCATTGAAGAGGAGTGGGACAACATTCCACGGGCCACAATCAAAAGCAGCCTGATTAACTCTATGCGAAGGAGATGTGTCGCACTGCAAGAGGAAAATGGTGGTCACTCCAGATACTGACTATCTGTATTCCCAGTCATGTTAATCCATAGATTAGGGCCTAATGAATGTATTTAAATTCACTGATTTCCTTATATGAACTGTAACTCAGTAAAATCTTTGAAATTGTTGCATGTTGCACTTCTATTTTTTTGTTCAGTGTATATGTTCTCCAGTGCACTTTACATCCTTTGAAAATATCTGAATAAGGATTTAAGTGCTGTACAGCACGGAGCCTTTAGAGAAGCATCATTTCCTAGGTAGGCACTTACAGTCCTATTATGACTCCAGTGCATGACTATTATATTAAGGATTACATAGTTCTCATGACTCTTAATGAGTATTGGACACTGCAGTGGTATTTCACGCTCACAGAATTGCCACAGATAGTCTCCAATAAATATAGGTAGTTGCAAGAGCTCAGTTCAAAACGGAGAAATAAGAGAAATATAATCAAATCAAAGTTTATTTGTCAGGTGCACCAAATACAACAGCTGTAGACCTTACAGTGAAATGCTTACTTAGAGGCTCTAACCAATAGTGCAAAAAAGGTATTAGGTGAACAATAGGTAGGTAAAGAAATAAAACAACAGTAAAAAGACACACTATATACAGTAGCAAGGCCACAAAAGTAGCGAGGCTACATAAAGACACTGGTTAGTCAGGCTGATTGAGGTAGTATGTACATGTAGATATGGTTAAAGTGACTATGCATATATGATGTACAGAGAGTAGCAGTAGCATAAAAGAGGGGGTTGGCGGGTGATGGGTGGGACACAATGCAGATAGATAGCCCGGTTAGCTAATGTGCAGGAGCACTGGTTGGTCGGCCCAATTGAGGTAGTATGTACATGAATGTTAGTTAAAGTGACTATGCATATATGATAAACAGAGAGTAGCAGCAGCATAAAAAGAGGGGTTGGGGGGGGCACATAACGCAAATAGTCCGGGTAGCCATTTGATTACCTGTTCAGGAGTCTTATGGCTTGGGTGTAAAAACTGTTGAGAAGCCTTTTTGTCCTAGACTTGGCACTCCGGTATCGCTTGCCATGCGGTAGTAGAGAGAACAATCTATGACTGGGGTGGTTGGGGCCCTTGACCATTTTTAGGGCCTTCGTCTGACACCGCCTGGTGTAGAACTAGTTTCACATGGGAGATAAAGTAAAACACTTGAACACATCAGTATATAATAATTTCAAACCAAATAATTGGGAAAACAACAACAACAAAACAAGCACTCGGAAATGATTAGCTGTGATTTGCTCTAGCCATTACCTCTGCAATACTTTCCTTCTTTTCCTTTGCCCTGCCCGCGAGAGGCTAAAATTGGCTATATACAGATTTAGGATCTTAATTTGATCACTCTGTTGCAGGAGAACTTTCTAGCAATGCAGGACATTTAAAACGTGTAGTGTATTTGAGGTTTAAAAGGCTTCTGAAGTTTGTAATTTCCACATAAATTTCAGACTTGATTTGTATCAACCCCTACAACAATAATTCACATTTCCTGTTGGTGCAGGATTATTTTCCTGCTGTAGCAAACTGGCTCAAATTAAGATCTTACATCTGTAGTTGCCGGTGGCTTAGTGCTGTATCTGATCGATGACGTGGGCAGATAATTGATTGATGGATCGGGCAATCAGCTGCTCTCTGCTGTGGACTGCAGGACAACGCAGTCGATCAATTCTCCTCCTGGTGGACAGATATCATTAAGGCTCAGGAAGTTTCAATAACAGCCCCTGCTGACCTAGGAATGGCCAGTTAACTTTGCTAAAGTCAAGATACAAAGGCTCTGTTTTATGGGAGCTCAGGGCCAGAGTATTACATTTCACAGCTCTCAGGCCCATCCAACCAAGGTTTTTTTAAAAGGCACACAATTTCAAGGATTTTTATAATTAAAGATGATCGTAACTTTTCTCATCTTTGTCCCTCAATAATCCATTGTGAAGCAGAATTTGATCACTGGCTTTTAAAAGGTCACACAGAATCATCAGACAATTGCCGTAAATCCCTTTGATTGGCTGTGATGGAAGCTAAACTAACATAATATTCTCTCCTTAACAACAAAGGATGTTGGCTGAATAGATATCAGATAGGTGTTGACCTTTGTGTGTTGCTGTTATGGTCTGTAAATGCTGCTGTCACTTGTAATGGCTTAGCTTCTCTCAGGGGTCTGTTCTCCAAAAACATACTGATCTTTGTAACATTGTCGTTTCTTTTTTATCCTGGATTGGACAAATGTTTAAATAAGAGAACTCTATGGGTCTGGTTAAAACATTTCCAGAGAAGTTCAATCAGACTTTTACACCCACAATCCATGTCATTGGAAACATCTGTGTGTGTTACAACATGAAAAGGGTCAGAAGAAAGCTTGACTTTACATTAGAATTGGAAGTATTTTCATTCCCACTGCTCTCGGAGTGACTGCCAACGATCTCTGTCATTTTTAAGAGACATGTGAGTGGCACAGCTCTCCTGAGCAATGGACAAATACGCTGCATCCAGTTGTCCTGATGCAATTCCATTAGAATTATTTGAAATAGACTTTCCCTCTCATCAGTAGAGAAACTGCCAGCTCCCTTTCCCAGAAGTGTGTGTCATGACTCATAGCTTTTAAACCTCTCTGTTTAGGAATGAGTGTCCGAGAGACGCAAACTCTTATGTAAATGTAAATTATAGCTAGCCACAGAGTTGCCCACTGTCTTTGGCCTAGGCCTCTAATGGCCTTGCTCTCCTTATGGCCGATCTGGGTTTATCTCTAGGTAATGGCCATAGACAGCCAGGAGGTCTGGAACACTGATGCGTAGCCTTCCTCAGTAGGGCCTGTTGTTGCATGGTTGCCTGCACTACCACCACCATGGCTCTCCCTGACTCCCTCAGCCCTGACGGCTGTGTAGTAATTGGGAAGGGACTTTTACCCTCCCACTCGCCCCCCTTCTGCGATTGGAATGAATGGACGGTGCCGGCCCGATCAACACATGTTCCTCTCCGGAGGGGGCCTGTCACCGGGGATTGTGACAGGTTGACCTGGGTAATACTGGCTCTGTTTAACATGTTTGGGTTGGAACGGAGGATTTACATAAGATGTAGCAAAGAACCCAATGAATATTCAAGCCTTTGTCCCCGGTGCACTCATCTCACTGACCCAAAATAAATTCATATAGAGTGCTCAGGCTCAGAAGAATTGCATCTCTTTGTATTGACATGGTTACTGGCATGCTGAAGAAGTGTGCTCTTAATGGACGAATCCCAGTTTAAACTGTACCGAGCAGGTGGCAAACAGCAAACGCTGTCTGCCATCTGCCCGGTACAGTTGAAACCGGGATTCGTCCATTAAGAGCACACTTCTTCAGCATGCCAGTAGCCATCGAAGGTGAGCATTTGCCCACTGAAGTTGGTCATGACACCGAACTACAGTCAGGTCTAGACCCTGGTGTGGACAAAAAGCATGCAGATGAGCTGTCTGCCATCTGCCATCTGTCTGCCATCTGCCCGGTACAGTTGAAACCGGGATTCGTCCATTAAGAGAACACTTCTTAAGCGTGCCAGTAGCCATCAAAAGTGAGCATTTACCCTCTGAAGTTGGTCACAACACCAAACTACAGTCAGGTCTAGACCCTGGTGTGGACAAAAAGCACGCAGGTGTCCAGGTGGCTGATCTCAGATGATCCCGCAGGTAAAGAAGCCGGATGTGGAGGTCCTGGGCTGGCGTGGTTACACGGGGCCTGCCAAATTCTCTAAAGTGACGTAGGAGGCGGCTTATGGTAGAGAAGTTAAGATTAAATTCTTTGGCAACAGCTCTGTTGGATGTTCCTGTAGTCAACATGCCAATTGCATGCTCCCTCAAAACTGGAGACATCTGTGGCAAAAACTGCACATTTTATAATGGCCTTTTTTTGTGAGCAGCACAAGGTGCACCGGTGTAGAGATCATGCTGTTTAATCAGCTTCTTGATATACCACCTCTGACAGGTGGATGGATTTTCTTGGCAAAGGAGAAACTCACTAACATGGATGTATAAAGAAATGAGTGCGTATGTAACGGATGTGAAACGGCTAGCTTAGTTAGCGGTGTGCGCTAAATAGCGTTTCAATCGGTTACGTCACTTGCTCTGAGACCTTGAAGTAGTAGTTCCCCTTGTTCTGCAAGGGCCGGCTTTTGTGGAGCGATGGGTAACGATGCTTCGAGGGTGACTGTTGTTGATGTGTGCAGAAGGTCCCTGGTTCGCGCCCGGGTATGGGCGAGGGGACGGACGTAAAGTTGTACTGTTACATTGGTGCCGTGACCCGGATTACTAGTTGCTGCGGAGGAAGGTCAAAAGGGGGGTGAGTGTAACGGATGTGAAACGGCTAGCTTAGTTAGCGGTGTGCGCTAAATAGCGTTTCAATCGGTTACGTCACTTGCTCTGAGACCTTGAAGTAGTAGTTCCCCTTGCTCTGCAAGGGCTGCGGCTTTTGTGGAGCGATGGGTAACGATGCTTCGAGGGTGACTGTTGTCGTTGTGTGCAGAAGGTCCCTGGTTCGCGCCCGGGTATGGGCGAGGGGACGGTTTAAAAGTATACTGTTACATTGATGCTGTTGACCCGGATTACTAGTTGCTGCGGAAAAAGGAGGAAGGTCAAAAGGGGGGTGAGTGTCACGGATGTGAAACGGCTAGCTTAGTTAGCGGTGTGCGCTAAATAGCGTTTCAATCGGTTACGTCACTTGCTCTGAGACCTTGAAGTAGTAGTTCCCCTTGCTCTGCAAGGGCAACGATGCTTCGAGGGTGACTGTTGTCGTTGTGTGCAGAGAGTCCCTGGTTCGCGCCCGGGTATGGGCGAGGGGACGGTCTAAAGTTATACTGTTACATTGATGCTGTTGACCCGGATTACTGGTTGCTGCGGAAAAAAAAAAGAAAAAAAAAAGGAGGATGGTCAAAAGTGGGGTGAGTGTAACGAATGTGAAACGGCTAGCTTAGTTAGCGGTGTGCGCTAAATAGCGTTTCAATCGGTTACGTCACTTGCTCTGAGACCTTGAAGTAGTAGTTCCCCTTGCTCTGCAAGGGCCGTGGCTTTTGTGGAGCGATGGGTAACGATGCTTCGAGGGTGACTGTTGTTGATGTGTGCAAAAGGTCCCTGGTTCGCGCCCGGGTATGGGCGAGGGGACGGACGTAAAGTTGTACTGTTACACGTATGTAACATATTTTATTTCAGCTCATGAAACAACTAAAACTTTACATGTTCGATTTATATTTTTGTTCAGTGAATATGTTTAAACTCTCCCACACATAACATCGACTTTACAATGAAGTGAAAAAACGTTTTGTAAATCACAGATATTCATACCGAAACAGTGAACCTAAGGTTAGTGTCAGCACCTTGCCAGTAGCCACACAGCAGGTTGTTTATGAATTACATAACATTTCAGAGGGCTTGGTTAATGCTTGATTTACAAAAGCAATGAGAACAACAACAGACAGCATGCATGAGTTATTTCAGACTGATGGAATTCATTTGAATGCACTGGGCGTGTACAGTGTGGCTTTATTCCTAGGGCTTGGATCAGGTACACGTAGCCTCCCTCCTCTGAGCCTGTGGAAATTAAGAGCAGAACAAATAGGCTAGGTTGTGTGGAATGACTCAGTGCATTTATGCGAGACTTCATCAATGAATTTCATATCTCCAGCTGTTCTAGTCCACTGCACGTTAATCAACAAATCATTCCGGGTTTCCAGAGCTTAAAGAGAATGCCTTGTTGTTTTTTTGTCTTTTCTACACAGTCGCCTTTGAGGCTCCATAGCTTAATATAGGCCTGCTTTCATCCCTGGCCCCCATTGATTTGTATGTTTTTTTTGTGTGAGTCTTTATGCAGTTCAGCATATCTTTCTGTTGTACAGTACATTATATAGCCATGTGTCTCGCAATCACAATTTTAGCCATATTCATGACAGATTTTTGATTCATATAAAATGTAGCAAATTTGCAGCATACAGCCTTTTTTCGCATTTCTCCTCTCCTCCGCTCCTGACTGCATGTGGTGCCATAGAAATCTAATGAATAGAACAGGGATCCCCATTCAAGTCAATGATGGCATAATGAGTGGACTGGCAGCCATTGGGAGTGTACTCATAGGAGCAAAGCAGGAAGTAAAATTTGTGCTGTGAATTGTTGATTCAACTCAACAGAAAAAAAAATACATTCCATTGCATGAGTCACATCAGTTAACTTAATTTGAATGGACATTCTAAATTACCATGGAAAATATTGCATCACAATACCCAGCAGCCATTGTGAGTGTACCCATGAGTTGACCAGACAAATTGCCAGTGTTAGAGGTTCCATGCCTGTTCTATTCATTCTATTTCTATGGGTGCTGCTGCTGCTGCATTGTGGAGGGTGTTGCCTAAGCAACTGAAGATTTGTTTGCTTGTTTCAGCGAGGAGCAACAAAGTTTCATCACAGTGTTAATAAGAGCCCATGTTACGAACTCAGCTGCATGAATGCCCAATTGAAATGCTTTATTTAACCTTTATATAACTAGGCAAGTCAGTTAAGAACAAATTCTTATTTACAATGACGGCCTACTAAAAGACAAAAGGCATCCTGCGGGGCTGGGATTTAAAATTAAAAATAAATTTTAAATTTAGGACAAAACACACATCACGACAAGAGAGACAGCACAACATTACGTAAAGAGAGACCTATAAGACAACAACATAGCATGGCAGCAACACATGAAAACACAGCATGGTAGCAACATAACATGACAACAACATGGTTGCAGCACAACATGGCAGCAGCACAACATGGTAGCAGCACAACATGGCAGCAGCACAAAACATGGTACAAACATTATTTGGCACAGACAACAGCACAAAGGGCAAGAAAGTAGAGACAACATATACATCACGTGAAGCAGCCACAACTGTAAGTAAGAGTGGCCATGATTGAGTCTTTGAATGAAGAGATTGAGATAAAACGGCCCAGTTTGAGTGTTTTTTGCACCTCGTTCCAGTCGCTAGCTGCAGCGAACTGAAAAGAGGAGCGAACCAGGGATGTATGTGCTTTCAGGACCTTTAACAGAATGTGACTGGCGGAACGGGTGTTGTATGTGGAGGATGAGGGCTGCAGTAGGTATTTCAGAAAGGGGGAGTGAGGCCTAGGAGGGTTTTATAAATAAGCGTCAACCAGTGGGTCTTGCGAAGGGTATGACAGTGATGACCAGTTTACAGAGGAGTATAGAGTGCATCGATGTGTCCTATAAGGAGCATTGGTGGCAAATCTGATGGCCGAATAGTGAAGAACATCTAGCCGCTCGAGAGCACCCTTACCTGCCGATCTATAAATGATGTCTCCGTAGTCTAGCATGGGTAGGATGGTCAGCTGAATCAGGGTTAGTTTGGCAGCTGGGGTGAAAGAGGAGTGATTATGATAGAGGAAACCAAGTCTAGATTTAACCTTAGCCTGCAACTTTCATGTGTGCTGAGAGAAGGACAGTGTACCATCTAGCCATACTCCCAAGTACTTGTATGAGGTGACTACTTCATGCTCTAATCCCTCAGAGGTAGTAAGGTAGTTGTAGAGCGTTTAACAAAAACTCTAGGGAGGGGCCAGCTGAGTATAAGACTGTGTCATCTGCATATAAATGGATGCTCCCAAGCTTCCTACTGCTTGAGCTATGTTGTTTATGTAAATTGAGAAGAGCGTGGGACCTAGGATCGAGCCTTTTGGGACTCCCTTGGTAATAATAATAATAATAATAATAATAATATATGCCATTTAGCAGACGCTTTTATCCAAAGCGACTTACAGTCATGTGTGCATACATTCTACGTATGGGTGGTCCCGGGAATCAAACCCACTACCCTGGCGTTACAAGCACCATGCTCTACCAACTGAGCTACAGAAGGACCACTTGGTGACATGCAGTGGCTGAGAAAGCAGATGTTCTGACTTTATACACTGTACTCTTTGAGAGAGGTAGTTAGCAAACCAGGCCAAAGACCCCTCAGAGACACCAGTACTCCTTAGCTGGCCCACAAGAATGGAATGGTCCACCGTATCAAAGTCAATAAAAATAGCAGCACAACATTGCTTAGAATCAAGGGCAATGGTAACATAATTTAGGACCTTTAAGGTAGCAGTAACACATCCATAACCTTAGCGGAAACCAGATTGCGTACCCGAGAGAATACTATATACGTCAAGAAAGCCAGTCAGTTGATTATTGACAAGTTTTTCCAACATTTTTGATGAACAAATAGAAATTGGCCTATAACAGTTAAGATCAGATTGATAGCCCCTTTTAAATAAAGGATGCACCATGGCTACCTTCCAGAAAAAGGGTCTAAACCATGTGACCCAGATGTTTTTTGGGGGTCAAGTCTAATAAGGAGCTCCTTTAGCATCTTGTACTCAGTGACTGCCTGCAGGGAGAAACTTTGCAGCGGGGCAGGTGAAAAAGAGGATAGGAGCATCGGGGATAGTCGCATTAGAAGGGGTGAGAGATGAGGAAATGTTGGACGGGTGAGGAGGCATGGCAGCATCCAATAGGAATCCTGACTTAATGAAGTGGTGGTTAAAGTGCTCAGCCATGTGCTCCTTGTCAGTAACCACCACATCATAGACATTAAGGGACATGGGCAGCTGTGAGGAGGAGGGTTTATTCTCCAGGTCTTTAACCATTTTACTGATATTCTTGGGGTTAGACCCACAGAGAGAGAACTGCTCCTTAAAGTAACTAACTTTGGCCTTCCGGATAGCCTGAGTGCACTTATTTCTAATTTGCCTGAACAAAAATTCAGGCTCATTAAAGTTTTTTAGCAAGCATCTATGACAAATCAGGACAGGTCGTTTCACAGAGCAGCCATTACGAACATAGGCTGCAAAACAGTGATCACTAAGGTCATTACAGAAAACCCCAGACTGATACCTATCAGGATTATTTGTAAGAATAACATCAACGAGAGTAAACCTTTATGGGTGTTTGGAGTCATATCTTGTGGGATTGGTAATAATCTGAGAAAGATTTAGGGAGTCCCCTTGCTTTAAGACTTGATCCGGTGGTTTAAGCATGTCCCAGTTTAGGTCACTTAGCAATACAAATTCAGACTTAGTGTAAGGGGCTAGGAGAGAGCTTTGGGCATTTAGGGTACAGGCCGGTGCTGATGGTGGCCAGTAACACCCAGCAACATTCAACAAAGAATTATTTGAAAGTTGAATGCGTAAAACCATTCAATCAAACTGTTTGGGGTTAGACTTGGTGGAGACAACTGGGCATTGAAGGTGTTCCTTGGTAAAGATTGCCACTCCACCACCTTTGGAAGATGTGTCTTTGCGAAAAAGGTTATAACCAGAAAGGTTCACATCAGTGTTAAAAAAAAAACACTTTCTTAACCACATCTTAGTAACGACCAACACCTCTGGATTGGAGCTGTGAACCCACATTTTCAATTGATCAATTTTAGGTAATAAGCTTCTAGTGTCAACATGCAGAAAACCCAGGCTTTAACGAAAGCAGAAATCAGTGAAGCAGATATCAGAGCACAAATCAGAATTGGGGCTAGCAACAGTATATAGGCCAGGGTGTACATGCACATTCCCAGATATAATCAGCAGCAATACAATCAGGGCACGGCAGAGGACAGGGAGAGCTCTGCAGTGTTGATTTATAACATTTGAATGTACATTAGATGGCAACAAGATCATATTGTACAGCAATTTCATCAGGTAACATGAATACAAAGCTGGCGAGGGGTGGTTAGAATAGGATGGGAGGCCAAGAGTCTGTGTAACCAAAAGAGAGTCAGAGTCCAGAGTGTGGGAACAAACATAGTCTGTGCCACGGTTGGTTAAACAAGCAAGTTCATAGTCAACAAAGCATGTAAGAGTAATGAGGCAAATAGCATAAATACCCGGCCATTTTCAGTCAGCTGTTCGTTACACAAATTCATTTAAAAAACCGTCTTCATTCATAACTGTCAGTTACACACTTATACAGTAAATGTTCCAGCCCTAGTAATGCAGTCATCAGAGCAGAAGTCCCCCAAAAGCTTTTAATGAGTTTGAGGATACCACGTTCCCCAACTAGCTCTCTAGCCAGATAAATCAATAAAAAACAGGCAATTAATACATCTAAAACCGAGATCACAGTTTAAGCTCATCCAATTACCGTAAAACCCCATTGATATCTTGTTGTGAGGAATATAACTTTAATGCTATTAAAACCGGACCACATTGTTCAAAAGTTCGCAGCATGGCTGGGGCTGGGTGCTAACATACAAACACAGAGCAAAGAACTGAGGAACACTAAGGGTTTAAATACATTCAAGGGAAATGAGGCACAGGTGCAACTAATAACTCAAACCAGGGAAAAACAAAAGGGTCAAAAAAGCACAATGGGGGCATCTAGTGACCGAAACCTGAACAATCCTGGCCAAATCCTGACACGGAGTTTGTCAGATTATTTTGCATTCCGAAGCTTAATTAATCATGAAGCATTTCATAGTAATTGCGGAGGAATTGGCGAATTTGTTGGGCACTTGTTGCTTACAACAGACTGTGTCTGTGGTCGTTCTTAATAGCCGCTTGCTGCATAGTGTCAAGTCACATTTTCCAGCCATGTTGGCAACACAGAGGTCTATTGCTGGTTCAGAGCTCATAGGGCTGGTGGCCCTCAGGCAACACTGATACTTCACCAGGGCTCCTTAAAATGCAAACAAATATTGAAATTAATTATCCTCATTAGGCTAACACTTATCCATATCCTGATGAGTTTTATTCAAACTCTGTCCCCTTTCTCCTGAAGCTATCCTCACTCATGTCATTAATGATCCCCCCATTGGTTCTTAAGAAGCCTAGTGTTGCAAACTAGGGCTAGTCATCAGTTCCTGGGGGCTCCTCAATGGCTGATATTATTAATAACCCACTGGGCACAGGCGTCAGTTCAATGTCTAGTTTTGATTTACAGTACCAGTCAATGGTTTGGACACACCTACTCATTTTTGTTTATTTTTACTATTTTCTACATTGTAGAATAATAGTGAAGACATCAAAACAATGAAATAACACATATGGAATCATGTAGTAACCAAAAAGTGTTAAACAAATCAAAATATATTTTATATTTCAGATTCTTCAAAGTAGCCAACCTTTGCCTTGGTGACAGCTTTGCACACTCTTGGCATTCTCTCAATCATCAACCATTCATCAATAAGTGCATTGACGACGTCGTCCCCACAGTGACCGTACGTACGTACATATCCCAACCAGAAGCCATGGATTACAGGCAACATCCACACTGATCTAAAGGCTAGAGCTTTTCAAGGAGCAGGACACTAATCCTGACGCTTTATAAGAAATCTCACTACGACCTCCAACAAAACATCAAGCAGTCAAAACGTAAATACAGAACTAAAATTGAATCCTACTACACCAGCTCTGACTCTCGTCAGATGTGGCATCTCTTGCAAACTATCACGGATTACAAAGAGAAACCTCAAAGCCTCAAAAATGTGTACAGCCACACCATTGAGAGCACTTTGACTGGCTGCATCACCGCTTGGTACCTCAAGGCGCTGCAGAAGGTAAAATCAAGTCAAATCACATTTCATCACTGGGGCTGAGCTCCCTGCCATCCAGGACCTCTATACCAGACGGTGTCAGAAGAAGACCCGAAAAATTGTCAAAGACTCCAGCCACCCAAGTCATAGACTGTTCTTTCTGCTAACCACATGGCAAGCTGTACTAATGCAGCAAGTCTGAAACCAACAAGACCCTGAATAGCTTCTACCCCCAAGCCATGAGACTGCTAAATAGTTAGTTAAATAGTTAACCAATAGCTACTCGGACTATCTGCATTGACCCTTTTGTCACTAACTATTTTGACTCATCACATACGCTGCTTGCTACTGTTTATTATCTATCCTGTTGCTTAGTCACTTTATCCCTACATATATGTACATATCTACCTCAATTACCTCGTACCCCTGCACATCAACTCTGTGCTGGTAACCCATGTAAATAGCCAAGTTATCGTTACTTATTGTGTATTTATTCCGTGTTTTATTATTTTTCTATTATCTTTAGCATTGTTGGAGAGGGCCTGTGAGTAAGCATTTCACTGTTAATCTACACCTGTTGTTTACAAAGCATGTGACAATTAAAGTTAGTTTTGATCACATTACATTTTTTGGTTGAAATTATGTGGAAACAATGTTGATTGATCCAGCTGTTGCCCAGTGGGAAGGCTCGCAGGCAGGCACAGTTGGGAATAAAATACTCTTGCTGTGATTTTCTGGCCCTGCCAGGTGATTAGGGACTCAAAGATCATCGCTACTCCAATAATTTCTATCAGGGACTCAAAGATTAGGGACTCAAGTGATTAGGGATTCCATTAGGGACTCAGGTGATTAGGGACTCAAAGAGCATCGCTACTCCAATAATTGCACTTATTTCTAATTTGCCTGAACGAGAGTTCAGGCTCATTAAAGTTTTTTAGCAAGCATCTATGACAAATCAGGACAGGTCGTTTCACAGAGCAGCCATTACAAACATAGGCTGTAAAACAGTGATCACTAACCTTACAGAAAACCCCAGACTGATACCTATCAGGATTATTTGTAAGAATGACATCAAGGAGAGTAGCCTTTTGTGGGTGTTTGGAGTCATATCTTGTGGGATTGGTAATAATCTGGGAGCCCCCTTGCTTTAAGACTTGATCAGGTGGTTTAAGCATGTCCCAGTTTAGGTCACCTAGCAGGACACATTCAGACTTAGTGTAAGGGGCTAGGAGAGAGCTTAGGGCATTTAGGGTACATGCCGGTACACCCAGAATCATAAAGGGGAAAATATAGTACATTTATAACCAGAGAGCACAATAGAGCACCTGGCATGGGTTATAGAGGTTGTGTAGATATTTTCAGCTGAGAGAAAAACAGTAGTTTAACATTTTGTATGCAGCTTATGATCCTCATTATGTTGGTTATTGTTTTTTTTATCATGGTTATGTCATATAACTGGTGGACTGGTGGAGGGAGGAGCCTTACCCTAGAAGTTGTTGATGTGATCTCCATATGGGCTGCAACAGAAATTGTACTGAGAAAAAAGAGATCTCTCATTTGAAGGCAGAATTTGCCATAGCTATGGATCTGTGTCATATTGCCCTTTGAATGAGTTAGCAGCCCACATATACACTTATCCCAGTTCTGAAAACAATATGGTACAGTTTTTCCTGTAGTACATTAGCTGTGTTTGTTTCCTTACTGACAGACAGCACATTCAGTTTGAGATAGCTGTCATGTGTCGCATAAATGCTTATTTCAAACAGTGCAGAAAGCAGTTTGTGTTCATGAAACGGACATTACAGACATAGATTTGACAAGATGTTGATGGAGCTGATGCATTTTGAATTACTTTTATTTGTATAATGTTGCAGAATTCATTTATAATTTGACTCCATTTTGTTTAACTGCTCATTGGTTCAATCACAAGAACACTTTATGTCTGTAATTACATATTCACTGAATGTTCCAGTGTATTTCCAAAAGCACTGGTTTATATTCATAAAAATTCAATGAATCATTATCCATACAGGCTCAAGCAGTGAATGAGACACTTTTGGTACTCAGTTGAACATGTAGGCTAGTTTCACATCGCTGCATCTTTCGCTGTGGTTTGTCCATTCCCTCCTCCCCATCTCGTTGTGGCCTGTCATACACCCAAGGGCCTGCATTTGTCACTTTCAATGCCCCTGTAGGTATGTGTCTTTTATCATTGAAGACTCTACATGTAGCCTACATTCACAGAATCATCTTTAATAGGAACATACCTCACTATAGTACAATGACGGACTCATATACTGTTAGAATGTCCTCTGGGTTCATGGACCACATAGGCTATTGTGTGTCTTGCTCACCCGTTATAAATAGGACTATTGGTTTGGTATAATATGTATTAATAAAACAATATTATACCTTTAAATATGTGTTTGTAGATTTGCATCTTTAATCATCACTACCTGGTAGCCCCACCCTGCTGTGCTTTGATGAAGGCATAATTATACATAGGCCAATTGAATGGTAAAGTCATTTTTAAGAACACATGAATTAAATCGTTGCTCTTCACCACTTGACATCCATTTACCTGTGTAAAGAGAGATAAAAAGGATGTTCAAAGCCTTTTGTTGGGTACATGAAACTATAACTTTACACATACTCTACCACCATCATCACATTCAATGTACTCGCAAGGGTACAGTACATAAAACCACAGCAAAATAAATCAAAATGAAATCAACATGAGCATATTGATTGATTTTCAGATTTGTTCCTCTCAGATGAAGTCTTGTTGTTCCTCTAGTGGAACTGTGTTAGATTGGTAGATCTTGTCCTCAGGTGTAGCAGTGCAGAAAGTGACTACTGCTATGGCAGAACAAAGGTAGCTGTATTATTATGTGCATATCTCAGGCGCTGAAGGCTTGTCATTGTATTTAGCAGAGAGGGAAGGTGTTCCCCACGGAGCTCTACTGGATACACCATTATTGTCGGAATGCTTTCATCACACCAAATACGGTGCCTTTGGGAAGTATTAAGACCCCTTGACTTTTTCCACATTTTGTTACGTTATTCTTAGCCTTATTCTCAAAATGTATTAAATTAAACATTGTCCTCAGCAATCTACACACAATACCCAAAAACAGTTTTTTAGAAAAAACAGAAATACCTTGTTTACATACGTATTCAGACCCTTTGCTATGAGACTCGATATTGAACTGAGGTGCATCCTGTTCCTGAGGTGCATCCTTGAGAGGATTCTACAACTTCATTGGAGTCCACCTGTGGTAAATTCAGTTCAGTAAAAGGCACATGACAGCCTGCTATGAGTTTGCCAAAAGGCACCTAAAGACTTTCAGACCATGAGAAACAACATTCTCTGGTCTGATGAAACCAAGATGGTACTCTGACAGAGCTTGACAGGATCTGCAGAGAATAAAAGAAGGAACTTCCCAAATACAGGTGTGCCAAGCTTGTAGCGTCATACCCAAGAAGACTTGATGCTGTGTCACGTTCGTTATAAAGATGAGACCAAGGCGCAGCGTGAGTAGAGTTCCACATCTTTTTAATAAACCCGAAACTCAGCAAAACAAAACAAACAAACTAAACGTGAAGCTACAACAACTCTAGACATGCAAAGCCCTAAACATACAACACTAGAGTACTCACCCTAGTCACACCCCGACCTAACCAAAATATAATGATAACAGAGATATCTCAGGTCAGGGCGTGACAGAGGCTCTGGACTGTGGATCTTCACCGGAGGCCCCGGACTGGGAACCGTCGCTGGAGACCCCGGTTGGGGACCATTGCTGGAGACTCCGGACTGGGGACCGTCGCTGGAGACCCCAGACAGAGGACCGTCACTGGAGGTTCCTGACTGTGGACCATCGGTGGAGGTTCCGGACTGTGGACCGCCGTTGTGGTTCCGGACTGTGGACCGTCGTTGGAGGTTCCGGACTGTGGACCGTCGTTGGAGGTTCCGTACTGTGGACCGTCGTTGGAGGTTCCGGACTGTGGCCCGCCGTTGGAGGTTCCGGACTGTGGCCCGTCGTTGGAGGTTCCGGACTGTGAAACATTGCCGGAAGCTCTGGACCAGGAACTGTCTCCGGAAGCTCTGGACTGGGAACTGTCGCCGGAAACACGCATCTCAGGGCGAGTGCGGGGAGCAGGCACAGGACGTACTGGACTGTGGAGGCGCACTGGAGACCTGAAGCGTGGTGCCGGCACTGGTTGTACCAAGCTGAAGACACGCATCTCAGGGCGAGTGCGGGGAGCAGGCACAGGACGTACTGGACTGTGGAGGTGCACTGGACATCTGGAGCGTAGAGCTGGCACAATGTGTCCTGACTGGCAAGTGCGGGGCGCTAGCACAGGACGCACTGGGCTGTGCAGACGCACCGGAGACACAGTACGCAGAGCTGGCGCAGGATATCCTGGTACAAGGAGGTGTACTGGAGACCAGGAGCGCTGAACCGGCACCATCCGACCTGGTTGGATTCCCATTCTAGCCCGGCAAATGCGAGGAGCTGTAATAGAGCGCACCGGCCTATGAATGCGAACTGGAGACAACGTGCGCATCACTGCGTAACACGGTGTCTGACCAGTCACATGCTCCCCACGGTAAGCACGGGGAGTTGGCTCAGGTCTAACTCCTGACTCTGCCAATCTCCCCGTGTGCCGCCCCAAAAAAATGTTTTGGGAGCTGCCTCTCGGGCTTCCGTGCTAGCCGTGTCCCCTCATATCATCGCCGTTCCTCCTGCGCTATCTCCACCTGCTTCCATGGCAGGGTCTTGTCCCCTGACATTACCTCCTCCCAGGTCCAGGATGTCCTCCACTCATCTTTCTCCCGGGCCCAGGATGTCCACTCCTCTTGAACATGGTGCTTGGTCTTTTTATGGTGGGATCTTCTGTCACGTTCGTTATAAAGATGAGACCAAGGCACAGCGTGAGTAGAGTTCCACATATTTTTCATAAAACCGAAACTCAGCAAAACAAAATGAACAAGCACAAACGAAACATGAAGCTATACGAATAGTGCAGACCGGCAACTAAACATAGAACAATATCCCACAACAGAAAATGGGAAACAGGGCTGCCTAAATATGATCCCCAATCAGAGACAACGATAAACAGCTGTTTCTGATTGGGAACCATATCAGGCCAACATAGAAATACAAAACCCCTAGACCTACAACAACCCTAGACATACAAAACCCTAGACATACACTACAGTACTCACCCTAGTCACACCCGGACCTAACCAAAATATAAAGAAAACAGAGATATCTCAGGTCAGGGCGTGACATGCTGACTTAAGTAAATGTAATATTTCAGTATATATATTTTGTTACTCGAAAAACAGTTTTTGCTTCGTCATTATGGGGTATTATGTGTAGATTGATGAAAATAAAATAGAAATTTATGAAAAAATATGTTAATAATCAATTTTAGAATAAGGCTGTAATGTAACAAAATATAGAAAAAAGGGAAGGTGTCTGAATACATTCCAAAGGCACTCTAGATCCCTCTATCATCTCTGGGTGTATCATATTTAGTGATTCCACTTCCACAAAAGCTACTTCATTTATCTCATCCCTCTCTCTGTGGTAACGGACCATTCGATAATTACTGGGGGGGTCCAACTCGAGCTATCCTCAAACTGTTATTCCCCCTTCACCAATGTTAGAAAAATGTATATGACCCTTGTTGCACTACCCTCCCTCTTCATTTAATTAACTCACACTAATGATTACGACCAGAGTATATCCCTTTTCACACCAACTCCAATGCCTTTTTCCCCCCAACATTGCCAAAAGATTTGCATAACGTCACAAACGCTGCTGCTGCAGTCATTCTCTTGCATTTGAGAAGGCAGTGGCAATGGCAATATGTTACTACTGAAAATATCACAAGATGATTCAATCATGACAGGAGTGTTTGCTTCAGTTGCATCTCAGCCTAAGAGAAGAAATGCAAAACTGGCATCTGTTGTCATTCCAGCACATACACAACATGGCCAAAGGTACTGTCACGTTCTTTCAAAATCGAACCCAGAAGCACACCAGGACAAGGAGAGTAGGAAGAAGGTGAATATTTATTTACAAGTGAATGTGAATGGGTAGATATATCCAGGTGGCGTAGCGGGCAGCGATGGTGAGTTGATGGGAGTAAATAGGTGGATCCAATGGGGTAGCGGAATCCTCCGACGACCAGGCGGGAATGGGGTAAATGATCCGGGTGAGTAATGTTCATGGCTAACGATCCGGCAGGGAATCGCTTTTGAAGGGGAGAGGTGATGATCAGGACAGGTGTGCAGATTACTGATGGGATACAGGTGCGGGTGAACATCAATCTCCCAACAAGCTAATTCGCCCGGCAACCAGACAGGGTGCGTTCCAGGACACCGGAAACACACCCCAGGACAGAAACACAGGCAAACACAGACTCAGGAAGCGGGATTCGTGACAGTACCCCCCCTCCGACGAAAGCCACCGGGCGGACTACCTGGAGCACCAGGGTGGAGGCGGTAGAAGTCACGAAGCAGGTCGTCATCAAGGATCTGACGTCGAGGAATCCAACTCCTCTACTCTGGACCATATCATTCCCAATCCACGAGATATTGGAAACCTCGACTCCGCCGTCTGGACTCCATTGTGCGGCGCACCGTGTAGGCAGGACCACCTCCGATCATCCGAGGAGGAGGAGGACGAGGAGGAGGGGGCAACAGAGGACTGAGGAGAACCGGCTTGAGGCAGGAGACTTGAAAGTTGGGGTGTACTCGAAGCGTTGCCGGCAATTTGAGTCAGACCACAACAGGGTTAATGATTCTCTCCACCACAAACGGACCAATGAACTTAGGTGACAGTTTCCTCGACTCAGTCCGTAGAGGAAGATCCCGTGTAGCCAACCAAACCTTATCTCCGATGGTATAAGCGGGAGCAGGAATACGGCGCCGATTCGCCTGGATCTGATACCGGTCAGAAACTCTAAGGAGGACCTTCCTGGCCCGATGCCAGGTCCTGTGGCAACGACGAATGTGGGTCTGGACAGAAGGAACCGAAAGATCCCTCTCCTGAGAAGGAAACAAGGGAGGTTGGTATCCGTACAGGCATTGGAAGGGGGACATCCCAGTGGCAGATGAAGGAAGGGTATTATGGGCATACTCGACCCAGGGTAATTGAGATGACCAAGAGGTGGGATCAGAGGAGACAAGACAACGCAGTGTGGACTCCATCTTCTGGTTGGCTCTCTCCGCCTGACCATTAGATTGTGGGTGAAATCCAGAAGTGAGACTGACTGTAGCTCCAATGGCTAAACAGAAGGATCTCCAGACAGCAGAGGTAAACTGAGGACCACGGTCAGAAACAATGTCACTGGGCAATCCGTGGACCCTGAAAACCTCCCTAACCAGAATCTCGGACGTCTCCGTGGCAGATGGAAGCTTGGAGAGAGGGACAAAATGAGCAAACTTGCTGAATCTGTCCACAATGGTCAGAATGACCATGTTCCCAAAAGAAGGGGGCAATCCCGTGACAAAATCCAGGGCCAGATGCAACCAAGGTCATCGAGGAATAGGTAGGAGGTGAAGAAGCCCAGAGCTGGTCCGATTGGTACTTTTGTTCTGAGCACAAACAGGACATGCGGCAACAAACCTCCAGGTATCTTCTCCCATGGCAGGCCACCAAATTCGTCTGCGCAGTAGCGCCATAGTCCGAGCAACGCCAGGGTGACAAGCTATCTTGCTGGCGTGGGACCACTGAAGAACAGCAGAACGGACCGACTCAGGCACGAACAACCGACCGGGTGTTCCGTTACCGGGGCCAGGCTGCGTCCGAAGGGCCGCCATCACATCCTCCTCAATCCTCCATGTAACGGCTCCCACGGCAAGGTTCTGGGAAGAATCGTCTCAGTCTTGGCCCCACTCTCATCCGTCTTGGAGAATATCCGGGACAAGGCATCCGCTTTGCCGTTCTTCGACCCAGGTCGGAACGTCAGGGAAAAATTGAAGCGTCCAAAAAACAAAGCCCACCTGGCCTGACGGGAGTTGAGACGTTCAGCCGATTGCACGTAAGCCAGATTCTTGTGGTCAGTCCAGACCACAAACGGTTGCTCTGCTCCCTCCAACCAGTGACGCCACTCCTCCAAGCCAAGCTTCACAGCGAGAAGCTCCCGGTTACCCACATCGTAGTTTCTCTCAGCTGGTGAAAGACGACAAGAGTAGAAGGCGCAGGGATGGAGTTTACCGTCAGTGGAGCTACGCTGGGACAGGATGGCGCCCACCCCCACATCAGACGCGTCCACCTCAATAACAAACTGACGGGAAATGTCAGGTTGAGAGAGAATCGGCGCGTTGGTGAATCGGCTCTTCAACTTCAGAAATGCCCGGTCTGCCTCAGGAGTCCAACAGAAAATTCTGGTGCAAGACGTCAGAGCAGTTAAAGGGGCGGCCACCCGGCTGTAATCACGGATAAACCTCCGATAGAAGTTCGCAAATCCCAGGAATCTCTGGAGCTGCAATCTCATACCGGGCCGGGCCCAATCCCGAACCACCCGAACCTTCTCTTGGTCCATCTTGATCTCACCCCTGGAGATGATGTACCCGAGGAAGGATGTAGTGTGGGCGTGAAAATCACACTTCTCTGCCTTCACAAACAGACAGTTCTCCAATAACCGCTGCAGGACCTGCTTAACATGCTGGATGTGGCTGGAAAGCTCCTTGGAGAAAATCAGGATGTCATCCAGGTAAACGAACACAAACAGACCGATCATATCCCTCAGCACGTCATTCACCAAACTTTGGAATACTGCTGGAGCGTTGGAAAGTCCAAACGGCATCACCTGGTACTCGAAATGTCCCATAGGTGTATTGAATCCAGTCAACCACTCGTCCCCCTCTTTGATCCGAACCAGATGATACGCATTGCGTAGATCAAGCTTCGTAAACACAGTAGCACCCTGTAAAGAATCGACAGCGGAGCTCATCAAGGGCAAGGAGTACTTGTTCTTGACCGTAATACTATTCAACCCCCGATAATCAATACACGGTCGAAGAGAGCCATCCTTCTTACTCACAAAAAAAAATCCAGCTCCCAGGGGTGATGACGAGGGGCGAATGAGACCTGCAGCAAGAGACTCCTTTATGTAAGTCTCCATGGCTTCCCGCTCAGGTCGAGAAATACTGTATAACCGTCCCTTGGGAAAGGCAGCTCCAGGGAACAACTTAATTGTACAATCATAAGGTCGGTGGGGAGGAAGTGACTGAGCTTTCTGCTTACTGAACAGCTCACCCAACTCGTGATATGTTTCAGGAACCAGGGACAAATCAGGAGGAGCAGACTCACTGACCCGGCTGGGGACAGCATGAGAACAGGCAGTCCTGAGGCAGTTAGCATGGCACTCAATGCTCCAACTAGTTACCTTACCAGTCACCCAATCGAATGAAGGATTGTGTTCTCTTAGCCAGGGGTATCCAAGAACCAGAGGAACATGGGGGGAAGGCAAAATGAAAAACGAAATAACCTCTGAATGATTCCCCGACAACAACATCTTAACCGGTTCAGTCCTCATAGTGATCCGTGCCAGACTACTGCCGTTCAGAGTGGTTGCTTCAATGGCTTCTGGTAATTGCTCCTTGGAAAGCCCCAGCTGTTCCACTAAGTCGGCATCAATGAAGCTGTCATCGGCACCTGAATCGATGAAAGCGTTAATCGCTAAACTCTGATTCTTATTTATGAGGGTAGCAGGAAAACGAGGTCTGACAGGGCTCTTGAGAGGTTGAAACTGGCTCGCTAACAAACCTCCCAAACTTAACGAGCCGAGCAGTTTAACGGGCGCTGAGGACAAACGGAGATGTAATGTCCCGAGCTACCACAGTAGAGGCAGCTGTTGGTCTCACGTCTACGTTGGCGCTCGTCCTTAGTTAACCCGTGCCGCCCCACTTGCATAGGTTCAGGATCTGGCGGCAGGACTCCTCCACTAATCCCGTGTGAGGGAAAATTATCAACCCGTTCTGGTCCACTTCCTGACCCGAATGGTAACCGAGTCTCAGATTGATTAGATGGACCCCACTGCTTCTCCCTCCTTCTCTCTCGGACTCTATTATCTACCCGAATAGCTAAGGTGACCAAATTATCTAGGTCACTAGGCTCTGGATAGGAGATCAGCTCGTCCTTGAGTTGCTCCGACAACCCCTGGTAAAAAAACGCTTGTAGTGATTCCTCATTCCAACCACTCTCCACAGCCAATGTCCTGAATTCTATCACAAAGTCTGCCACACTGCGAGCTCCTTGGCGAAGAGAGAACAAACGTTTAGCTGCGTCCTTACCTCGGACTGGATGGTCAAAAAGCTTTCTCATCTCTGCCGTGAAACCCTGGTATGACGTCATGAATGTGTCCCGTTGTTCCCAAACAGCTGAAGCCCATTCCAGAGCTCTACCACGCAGCAGCTCAATAACAAAAGCTATCCTAGCCTTATCTGTGGAGTAAGAGTAGGGCTGCAGATCAAAAACTAACCCACACTGTAAAAGAAATGAACGGCATCCTCCCAGATCTCCCTCGTACTTCTCCGGTGTCGGAACCTTGGGTTCACGGAAGGAAACCGCACCAGACACGGCAGGTGAGGTGGGTGAAACAGGTGGTGAATGAATCGCCGGCAAACTGAGCTGATCCTGGATTTGTGTCAAGCGAGCAGATAAGTTCTGGATTGAACCCGCTATCTCCTGTAGCGCCGTCTTGTGTTGTCCCAATGTCTTCCCCTGCTGGGTAATGGCATGGCAAACGGAGTCCAGGTCCGCTGGGTTCATCCTTGGCCGGATCGTTCTGTCACGTTCTTTCAAAATCGAACCCAGAAGCAGACCAGGACAAGGAGAGTAGGAAGAAGGTGAGTATTTATTTACAAGTGAATGTGAATGGGTAGATATATCCAGGTGGCGTAGCGGGCAGCGGTGGTGAGTTGATGGGAGTAAATAGGTGGATCCAATGGGGTAGCGGAATCCGACGACGACCAGGCGGGAATGGGGTAAATGATCCGGGTGAGTAATGTTCATGGCTAACGATCCGGCAGGGAATGGATGTCAGGTCAGAGCTTTTGAAGGGGAGAGGTGATGATCAGGACAGGTGTGCAGATTACTGATGGGATACAGGTGCGGGTGAACATCAATCTCCCAACAAGCTAATTCGCCCGGCAACCAGACAGGGTGCGTTCCAGGACACCGGAAACACACTCCAGGACAGAAACACAGGCAAACACAGACTCAGGAAGCGGGATTCGTGACAGGTACAGTGGGGCAAAAAAGTATTTAGTCAGCCACCAATTGTGCAAGTTCTCCTACTTCAAAAGATGAGAGAGGCCTGTAATTTTCATCATAGGTGCACTTCAACTATGACAGACAAAATGACAAAAAAAAATCCTGAAAATTATTTATTATTTGGTCAATAACAAAAGTTTATCTTAATACTTTGTTATATACCCTTTGTTGGCAATGACAGAGGTCAAACGTTTTCTGTAAGTCTTCACAAGGTTTTCACACACTGTTGCTGGTATTTTGGCCCATTCCTCCATGCAGATCTCCTCTAGAGCAGTGATGTTTTGCGGCTGTTGCTTGGCAACACGGACTTTCAACTCCCTCCAAAGATTTTCTATGGGGTTGAGGTTTTCACTCAAAATCTCACGATACATTGCCCCATTCATTCTTTCCTTTACACGGATCAGTCGTCTTGGTCCCTTTGCAGAAAAACAGCCCCAAAGCATGATTTTTCCACCCCCATGATTCACAGTAGGTATGGTGTTCTTTGGATGCAACTCAGCATTCTTTGTCCTCCAAACACGACGAGTTGAGTTTTTACCAAAAAGTTATATTTTGGTTTCATCTGACCATATGACATTCTCCCTATTTTCTTCTGGATCATCCAAATGCCCTCTAGCAAACTTCAGACGGGCCTGGACATGTACTGGCTTAAGCAGGGGGACACGTCTGGCACTGCAGGATTTGAGTCCCTGGCGGCGTAGTGTGTTACTGATGGTAGGCTTTGTTACTTTGGTCCCAGCTCTCTGCAGGTCATTCACTAGGTCCCCCCGTGTGGTTCTGGGATTTTTGCTCACCGTTCTTGTGATCACTTTGACCGCACGGGGGGAGATCTTGCGTGGAGCCCCAGATCGAGGGAGATTATCAGTTGTCTTGTATGTCTTCCATTTCCTAATAATTGCTCCCACAGTTGATTTCTTCAAACCAAGCTGCTTACCTATTGCAGATTCAGTCTTCCCAGCTTGGTGCAGGTCTACAATTTTGTTTCTGGTGTCCTTTGACAGCTTTTTGGTCTTGGCCATAGTGGAGTTTGGAGTGTGACTGTTTGAGGTTGTGGACAGGTGTCTTTTATACTGATAACAAGTTCAAAGAGGTGCCATTAATACAGGTAACGAGTGGAGGACAGAGGAGCCTCTTAAAGAAGAAGTTACAGGTCTGTGAGAGCCAGAAATCTTGTTTGTTTGTAGGTGATCAAATACCTATTTTCCACCATAATTTGCAAATAAATTCATTAAAAATCCTACAATGTGATTTTCTGGATTTTTAATTTTTTTTTAGTTGAAGTGTACCTATGATGAAAATTACAGGACTCTCTCATCTTTTTAAGTGGGAGAACTTGCACAATTGGTGGCTGACTAAATACTTTTTTTGCCCCACTGTATATGCTGATCATCATGGCACTTGCCTTCATTTTTGTTATGCTTATGTCAGTTATATCATTCCTCAGTCCAGATAGGCTACTTTCGGAGACTTTCTGAATGGACAATCAAAGCTACCAGCGCATCTCAGACACAAGAACAAATTACATTTCTCCTTTCCTAAAAACGTATTAAAAACCTAGGCCTACCTTCTAATCCTGGCTGTAGGATATGAGAGAGTTGGCAACATTAGGATTATGCCTAAACTATGTAGCCTATCAAATTAATTGACTATGAAAGACAAGGAAAGGAAAGGGAGAGAGAGAGACATCTATGTAGCCTAAATGTTTGTAAGCAGTTATTGACATGGTCAAACTCCAGACAATATTTTTTTGTCTGTCTCTTACATAGCATACAGGTGGTCACCTACATTTACTGTAGTAGCCTAGCCTAGGCTGGTGGTGATAAATTGCTACATTGCAGCATTGCTGCATTATAAACGTAGCCTACGGGACAGACAGAGAGAAATTCATTAATTCATTCAAACAACGAACCTGTCCCTGGCAGTCCGCACGCGGCCTGTCAGTGGCAGAACACTTGTCCCAGAGGGCATTGGTTGAACCAGGGGTTTGGTAGGGAAGCGCATGCAAGCAGGACAGAATGAAAAATATAGGAGCACCTGCAAAACAGCGAATGTAAACTGTGCCCAATAAAAAAAAAACACACAACCCTCCCCAAAGCAAAAAAAAGTTACACCCTCTCCCATACATTTTTCATGACTCATGATTTTACAATTCATCCGTCATCTTACACATGCACATGATGTTGATGAATATTTCATGAAACTTGTGCATATATTATTAGTTGTTTTCTCTCTATTTTTAAACATCTATACCTGCAAAGTGGGGGAGAAAATTATTCAAAATGTTAGCATTTATAAAGTGTGTTGCTGTTGTTTAATATTTTATCTGGTAAAACAAAAAAGTTTATTTGACTCGTTTATAAAGGTTGTGCTTTATTATTTATCAGATTACATATATCGTTGGGATCATGAATATCTTGTGAAAGTGATGTTTCTGAGAAATCTAGTATATATTCATTTTGGATCATACATTTTGCATAAATGTTTTCTTTCCATCCAAGAGTATTTTGAGAGACAGTCTTACCCTCTGCAGATGTGATAGATTTGTTTCAAACCTTTTTAAATGATCTAGCCTGAATATATTTTAAATATATTTGTTTTTCACGTTCACAGTGAATAAATTATGAAACCTCGCCAAGCATGGGATTGGTTTATTATACAGAAGGAAATCATTTATACAGTAGCCAACTGCCTGCAGGGACAGAAATGGACATACACAGAAATGAACATGTATGCTACAGTACAATTTTCCATATCACACAAAAATTATTATTAGAGCCTCTGATTCCTTCTTTCCTCGAAAGCTAAACAACATCCCTTATTATCTGCATAACAAAATACAGAGTGTGCCATCCAGTCGATAAGCGTTGATGTGCTATTTGTTTAACAAATCAATTTCTACCTTGGTGTTTTTCTCTCCCCCAGGTTCTGTAGTCTAGCTTAACTGAATGTTTGGAGTACCATTAAAACACCTGAGCGTTTGCAGGTGGATTTGTAGTACTAGTGATGGAAAATGGTGAAGGCCTTATCTGTGATTTTGCATGAGAGGGAACCCACTAGTCCAGGATGCACAATACCTCCTGTTACCTCCCCACACTCTGGGGCTAATGTGCTCTGGTCAGAGCCACTGTGTGTCGTACAGCCTCCCGAGCATTGTCTGAATGCAGCATGAAGCTGCCTGCCTCTCTATTCATGCTGCCACCACTGATTGATTGGCTTTTGTCTCAGTGATTAGAGGCAACTCATGTCTCCTCCACACTTGGAGAAAAAAGAAAACCCTAAGCTTTGGCGAAGCTCGTAGGATAAACTTCCATTTCAATCAGCAGTTGTAGAGAGCTGAAGTGTGCACTTCTTTTCCTGTAATCAGCCAGGATTCCTTATGTTCTACCTCAGTAATGAGGTTCTTTCCAACTCTTTTCAGGAGGGTAAAATGAAGGTGTTATGCAAAACAGCATGACCAAACAGATTGATCAACTAAATTCACTCTTGTGTATGAAAAACAGAACACCATGACAATATATAATGACAGATGTATGGAGTTTCATGGTTTACTAATTATTATTATTTCTTCTAATTTAGTGTAGGGCCTACCAATTGCCCTTGCAGATGTTTTTTGTCAGACAAAAGGTTATAGCCTACTGAGACATTCCTTCTCTTAGGATCTGGCATGTTATTTGGATCCCCTTTCATTTAGTCAATGTTATTTCCCTGGAGAATAAGGCCACTCTTCTGACCGACTCAATAATGGGTTCCCCCAAATATATGTTTATAATTACTAATGTATGGATAATTACTCTGTGCACAGCTGCTTGGGAGAGCTGTTCCTATTTGTGTTGATGAAAGTGGGCTCAGGGGCCACATTTATGACTAGGGAGACCCTCTGATTCCAACAATAGCCCAAGGTTTGTCTCTCTGTGTCAGGCAGTGAGGAAAGCCCTGAAGCCTCTTTCTTCTCTCAACGTTGTACACGGCCTGTGATACCGAGGCAGATGAGTCTCTGGGTGTCTGGGAGTTCATCCAATAACATCAGGTACTCCCAAGTGTATTCTCAGGCAGCTTTGACATTTAGATATTATCAGGTAACTAATGCTAGGGGTTACAATTCACCAATGGCTGTTATTTGGGTTGAGCCTTATACATGTAAATGTGGTGTGGAAGCGCTGCATGTTTAATTGCAGCAATATAGCATGTTTCCTTGTTGTTTACCTTTCTAATCCAGGCGGCAGGCTGCTTTTGTGCTGCCATATGGGCTCCCATCAGGACTCTCTGGGCTCCCCGCTTTAGCAGCTAATATGGCGAGGTGCATGCAGCTTTTCATGAGTGCTTCTCCTTCTCCAATACCATGGAAATGCTGAGTGCTGCTAATTACCATCATACATTTTTCTTTGTGATTTTGCAGTTCAGCAGAAACAAGTTAACAACGCCTCTAAGAGGAGGACATGACGGGTGTCATATTAGACAGAAAGGTGCTTTTTATAAGAGGTCTTTGCCGGGTGGTAGGGGGCATAGAGGAGCTAGCGTTGATCCCTGACTCTGACTCCCTTTTGCTCTGACTATTCAGTATTTTCTGGAAAGAAACAGATGGAAAAAAAACAGTTTTCCTTTCATTCCACTGACCCATGAAATGACAGAGGGTCACCATGGAGACTGGCCCAGATAAACAGACAAGATAGGTTTCAGGAAGAGCTTAACAATTTACATACCTGTGGCAGAATAGCCTACATCACCTTAGGAAAAAAGACCGTCTAATGTACTAGATCATAATGAAAGCCACTAACTAGAAGCTAATTCACTTTCAATTAGGTTATATTTTCAAAACAACATTTTTTGAATTTCTCAGTTCCTGCTGGATGGATAACAGTTGTGCCTGCACTTTTACAATGAAGATCCTGTAAATGGAGAGAAATCTCATCCCCTGAGCAATAGCTCTCAAAACCAAGCATTAAAAGAGGGTCATTACGTGTCATACAATGAAACAAGGTAAGCTAAGCAATGGAATTGAAAAATGCCAAGCTCAGCCTCTGTATTTCGGAGGAAAGTTCTTTAAAAATACTATCATTAATCTGGGAAAAACTGAGTCATAGAGCTGTGAGTCATTGTGTCTGGAATGACAGTAGGACCCTGTCACATGGACCTAACTGTGCATTCTGATTCATGATATATGAGTCATACAGTATCAGATGTATAGCAGCTAGCTAGGCTGCCATAGACATACAGACAGACAGCATGGGACAGAATCAGCAGAGAGATCTGTGGTTCGGCAGGTAGCATAGCTTATTCTTAATCAGAAGCCCAGTGTGAGGGATCTCAGCTGGTCAGCTCTGGACTGGACTGAGACATGGACAGACTGGATTTAATAGAGAGAAACTTGATGTTTTGACGAGATGAAATTACATTCATAAAATGTTGCTTAGCGACATGGAGAGGAATGGAGCGCTCAAAGGAGAAGTTAATTTAGTTGTGGCATCTGTTGTGATCGTCAAAGCTCATCAACAGTCAATAGAAGGAACACGAGTGAAGAATTCCCATCACGAATATACATACTTCGAGTTCTCAAATTCAGGCGGCAGTTTGTTAAACTGAGATCTCACAAATATTTCAAGGCCATTTCCTATTCGTTCACATGGAATTTACAGGGAGGGAAATCCAATTATTCTGCCAGGCATTTTTTTCACTCCTCCAACTGTAATAAATGGAGTGCTCTGACATACCTTTATTAGTAAGGACAGTGCCTTTACAGTAAGGAGATTGTTAGTTGCAAATATGAAGTTGAGTTTAAAGCCTCCTGTAGTTGCAGTGCAAGTGGGGATTTGGGAATCATTAGCGTCGGAGCTATGAAGTGATATCTGGCTCCGACACCGTTGGGACACACTGTGATCCCTCTCCTTACCGCAGCCGTTTGAAGTGCCATGGCTGGTAGTCATATCAACAACTGGTGTCACGTCCAATCAGACACTGAGATCCAAATGGTCGGGGCAAAGGGGTCTAGCCTTGCCAGCTTCAATTTCCCACAGAGGCCAAGATCGAGGGGGATGGGGATGTGACCCTGAGGATTTCTACACTTCCCGGGCAATTAGAGACAGTTGTGTGATTGGGAAGAGGAGAGAGAGGAGGCTGAAGTCTCGGCCCCTTGGTGTGGTGTGCAAGCAGAATGCCCTGTCCTCCCTCTCTTTCAGCATAAACTTGGAGATACATCACTCTAACACATATCTCATGGCTCTGGTACTAAAGTTAATTTATTTTTCTTGATTTTCCTTACAGATCAGCATATTGGAACGACAAATATTTGACTTCCTTGGGTACCAATGGGCTCCTATCCTCACAAACTTTGTGCACATCATCATAGTCATCTTGGGGCTCTTTGGGACTGTACAATTCAGACCAAGATACGTAACTGGGGTGAGTTATATCTTCTTTAATTTCCTATACATTAATATCTTTGGAAAGTGGAAAGTGCTTTTATGTAAAGTGGTGTTATGAAGCAAATAATATATCTCACCTATCACACATTTGATTTCAGTTGTGTATAATGCTGTTTTTCAAAGGCTTTCCTTAAACTGGGAGAACAGACTGACAAAAGATACTATCACCTGTTAATATTTAATGACTTGAATTGATATTTAAAGTGTCTATACTGAAACGGAATGTAAACTGAGTGTACAAAACACCTGCTCTTTCTGTGACATAGACTGACCAGGTGAATGCAGGTGAAAGCTATGGTGCCTTATTGATGTCACTTGTTAAATCCACTTCAGTCAGTGTAGATGAAAGGGAGGAGACAGTTTAGAAAATGATTTTTAACCTCTACTGCGTGTACCCCCAGGGGTACGTGCAATGCCGTCGGGGGTACGCCAACTAAAATGTGATTCACATTTTTTTTTTAACAACACAATGTGAAATACAGGTAGCTTAGTCAAATAATTAACATCTAATCACATTAACCATTACTCTCTCGCGGGAATTCCACTAATGGTCCGTATGTAGCCAAACGTAGCTGCTGCTCATGTTGGTATCTGAACGGATGGTGCAAAAGCCATGACAGGGAGACATAGTGGAGTGGTAACGCGCGTGCAAGCAGTTGCTCCCGACGCCACTTGGGTACACTGCAGCATGCACCGAGAGGCTCCGGCGGCCAAGGGAATGCCTGATAGCTTGAAAGATCCTTTGGACACTACAGTGAAAATGGTTAACTTTGTTAACCTCTTAGGTCGACCTGACACGCAGTCGTCCCATCTAGACATCTGGAAATGCAAATGCGCTAGGCTAAATGCTAATAGCACTCGTTAAAACTCAAACATTCATTAAAACACACATGCAGGGTACTGAATTAAAGCTACACTCGTTGTGAATCCAGCCAACAAGTCAGATTTTTAAAATGCTTTTCGGCGAAAGCATGAGAAGCTATTATCTGATAGCATGCAACATCCCTAAAGACCCGAAGGGGACGTAAACAAAATAATTAGCATAGTCGGCGCTACACAAAATGCAGAAATAAAATATAAAACATTCATTACCTTTGACGATCTTCTTTGTTGGCACTCCTAGATGTCCCATAAACATCACTATTGGGTCTTTGTTTCGATTAAATCGGTCCATATATAGCCTAGATATCGATCTATGAAGACTGTGTGATCAAGGAAAAAAACTGTGTTTTATAACGCAACGTCATTTTTTTAAATAAAAAAAGTCGACGATAAACTTTCACAAAACACTTCGAAATACTTTTGTAATGCAACTTTAGGTATTAGTAAACGTTAATGATCGATCAAATTGATCACGAGGCGATGTATATTCTATAGCTCTACGTCTTGAAATAATTTTCCGGATAAACCCCAACCAAAATATCCGGTCGGAGACCGGAAGAAATGGGCTGTCTCTTCTTCGTTTGACCAAGAAACAAAGCCTAGGCAATTGACAAGACTGGTGACATCGTGTGGAAGCTGTAGGAATTGCAATCTCGGCTCCAGGTAATGTGGTTCCCATTCAACAATACATTCAAGTGGCGCATTGATATATTTTCCAATTTTCAGTGATCAGATTTTCCTGCGCTTTTCGATGAAACGCACGTTCTGTTATAGTCACAGCCGTGATTTAACCACTTTTAGAAACGTCTGAGTGTTTTCTATCCACACATACTAATCATATGCATATACTATATTCCTGGCATGAGTAGCAGGGCGCTGAAATGTTGCGCGATTTTTAACAGAATGTTCGAAAAAGTAGGGGGTAGGATCAACAGGTTAAAGCAAGGCCCCTGTACTCTCATGTATGTTCTGCACTATTCAGTGATATGGGCAGCGACCATGTAACACTTTTACAACATACAGAAAGAAGTGTGCTGGTTATCAAGGGGCAGTGTATTGACACATTTTTTTCAACTGAGAGACGAGCTTCAAGTTTTCTTTACTGACCATAATTTCCACTTATCTGACTGCTTGCATGATGACGAGTTTCTCACATGACTGGCCTATCTGGGTGATGTTTTTTCTCGCCTGAATCATCTGAATCTAGGATTACAGAGACTCTCCGCAAATATATTCAATGTGCGGGACAAAATTGAGGCTATGATTAAGACGTTGGAGCTCCTCTCTGTCTGCATTAACAAGGACAACACATAGGTCTTTCTATCATTATATGATTTTTTTGGGGAAAATGAACTCAAGCTTACGGGCAATGTCAAATGTGATATAGCGAAGCACCTGAGTGAGCTGGGTGCAGGTACTTTCCTGAAATGGATGACACAAACAACTGGATTCGTTATCCCTTTCATGCCCTGCCTCCAGTCCACTTACCGATATCTGAACAAGAGAAAATGCAACAAGCAGTTCTGTGAAAATTGAATTTAATCATAAGCCACTGCCAGATTTCTGGATTGGGCTGCGTTCAGAGTATCCTGCCTTGGCAGATTGCGCTGTTAAGACACTGATGTCGTTGGCAACCATGTACCTATGTGAGAGTGGATTCTCGGCCCTCACTAGCATGAAAACGAAATACAGCCACAGACTGTGTGTGGAAAATGATTTAAGACTGAGACTCTCTCCAATACAACCCAACATTGCAGAGTTATGTGCATCCTTTCAAGCACACCCTTCTCATTAACCTGTGGTGAGTTATTCACAATTATTGATGAACAAATAAGGTTTTAAATGTAAGATTGTTCAATAAAGAGCAAAATGATTGATTATTATTATATTACTATTTGTGCCCTGGTCCTGTAAGAGCTCTTTGCCACTTCCCACGGGCCGGGTTGTGACACAAACTCACACTCATTCTTATGTTTAATAAATGTATCGTATAGTGTGTGTGTGTGTGTGTGTGTGTGTGTGTGGCAGGCTTACAATGATGGCACAAAACAACATTTGAGAATGCGCTGATCCTAGTGCTATAGAGGGGGTACACAGCTGGAGGTTGAATGTTTGAAGGGGTACGGGACTATACAAATTTTGGGAACCTCTGCTCTATGGGATCGGTGTCACTATACTGGGACGGTTGAGCTAACATGCGCCAATGTGATTAGCATGACGCTGTAAATAACAAGAATATTCCCAGGACATAGACATGTCTTATGTGGGTAGAAAGCTTAAATTCTTGTTATTCTAACTGCACTATCCAATTTACTGTAGCTATTACAGCTATTCACAGATCTTCATTGTAAAGTGTTTAAACACTGTTTCCCATGCTTGTTCAATGAGCTATAAACAATTAATGAACATGCACCTGTGAACGGTCATTAAGACACTAACAGCTTACAGCCGGTAGGAAATGAAGGTCACAGTTATGAAAACTTAAGACACTAAAGAGGCATTTCTACTGACTCTGAAAAAATCCAAAAGGAAGATGCCCAGTGTCCCTGCTCATCTGCGCGAACGTGCCTTAGGCATGCTGCAAGGAGGCATGAGGACTGCAGATGTGGCCAGGGCAATAAATTGCTATGTCCGTACTGTGAGATGCCTAAGACAGCGCTAAAGGGAGACAGGATGGACAGCTGATCGTCCTCGCAGTGGCAGACCACGACTTGTAGGCCTTTTGTAAGACAGGTCCTCACCTGACATCACCAGCAACAATGTCTCCTATGGGCACAAACCCACTGTCGCTGGACCAGACAGGACTGGCAAAAAGTGCTCTTCACTGACGAGGTGCGGTTTTGTCTCACCAGGGGTGATGGTCGGTTTTGCGTTTATCGTCGAAGGAATGAGTGTTACACCGAGGCCTGTACTTTGGAGCGGGATCAATTTGGAGGTGGAGGGTCCGTCATGGTCTGAAGCGGTGTGTCACAGCATCGTCTGACTTGTTGTAATTGCAGGCAATCTCAATGCTGTGCGTTACAGGGAAGACATCCTCCTCCCTCATGTGGTACCCTTCCTGCAGGCTCATCCTTACATGACCCTCCAGCATGACAATGCCACCAGCGCGTGATTTCCTGCAAGACAGAAATGTCAGTGGTCTGCCATGGCCATCAAAGAGTCCGTATCTCAATCCCATTGAGCTGTTGGATCGGAGGGTGAGGGCTAGGGCCATTCCCCCCCAGAAATGTCTGGGAACTTGCAGGTGCCTTTGGTGGAAGAGTGGGGTACATTTCACATTTCACTGCAAGAACTGGCAAATCTGGTGCAGTCCATGAGGAGATGCACTGCAGTACTTATTGCAGCTGGTAGCCACACCAGATATCAAATCAAATCAAATCAAATGTATTTATATAGCCCTTCGTACATCAGCTGATATCTCAAAGTGCTGTACAGAAACCCAGCCTAAAACCCCAAACAGCAAGCAATGCAGGTGTAGAATCACGGTGTCTAGGAAAAACTCCCTAGAAAGGCCAAAACCTAGGAAGAAACCTAGAGAGGAACCAGGCTATGTGGGGTGGCCAGTCCTCTTCTGGCTGTGCCGGGTGGAGATTATAACAGAACATGGCCAAGATGTTCAAATGTTCATAAATGACCAGAATGGTCAAATAATAGTAAGGCAGAACAGTTGAAACTGGAGCAGCAGCATGGCCAGGTGGACTGGGGACAGCAAGGAGTCATCATGTCAGGTAGTCCTGGGGCATGGTCCTAGGGCTCAGGTCCTCAGAGAGAGAGAAAGAAAGAAGGAGAGAATTAGAGAACGCACACTTAGATTCACACAGGACACCGAATAGGACAGGAGAAGTACTCCAGATATAACAAACTGACCTTAGCCCCCCGACACAAACTACTGCAGCATAAATACTGGAGGCTGAGACAGGAGGGGTCAGGAGACACTGTGGCCCCATCCGAGGACACCCTCGGACAGGGCCAAACAGGAAGGATATAACCCCACCCACTTTACCAAAGCACAGCCCCCACACCACTAGAGGGATATCTTCAACCGCCAACTTACCATCCTGAGACAAGGCTGAGTATAGCCCACAAAGATCTCCGCCACGGCACAACCCAAGGGGGGGGTGCCAACCCAGACAGGATGACCACAACAGTGAATCAACCCACTCAGGTGACGCACCCCCTGAAGGGACGGCATGAGAGAGCCCCAGTAAGCCAGTGACTCAGCCCCTGTAATAGGGTTAGAGGCAGAGAATCCCAGTGGAAAGAGGGGAACCGGTCAGGCAGAGACAGCAAGGGCGGTTCGTTGCTCCAGAGCCTTTCCGTTCACCTTCCCACTCCTGGGCCAGACTACACTCAATCATATGACCCACTGAAGAGATGAGTCTTCAGTAAAGACTTAAAGGTTGAGACCGAGTTTGTGTCTCTGACATGGGTAGGCAGACCGTTCCATAAAAATGGAGCTCTATAGGAGAAAGCCCTGCCTCCAGCTGTTTGCTTAGAAATTCTAGGGACAATTAGGAGGCCTGCGTCTTGTGACCGTAGCGTACGTGTAGGTATGTACGGCAGGACCAAATCAGAGAGATAGGTAGGAGCAAGCCCATGTAATGCTTTGTAGGTTAGCAGTAAAACCTTGAAATCAGCCCTTGCTTTGACAGGAAGCCAGTGTAGAGAGGCTAGCACTGGAGTAATATGATCAAATTTTTTGGTTCTAGTCAGGATTCTAGCAGCCGTATTTAACACTAACTGAAGTTTATTTAGTGCTTTTTCCGGGTAGCCAGAAAGTAGCGCATTGCAGTAGTCTAACCTAGAAGTGACAAAAGCATGGATTAATTTTTCTGCATCATTTTTGGACAGAAAGTTTCTGATTTTTGCAATATTACGTAGATGGAAAAAAAGCTGTCCTCTAAATGGTCTTGATATGTTCTTCAAAAGAGAGATCAGGTCCAGAGTAACGCCGAGGTCCTTCACAGTTTTATTTGAGACGACTGTACAACCATTAAGATTAATTGTCAGATTCAACAGAAGATCTCTTTGTTTCTTGGGACCTAGAACAAGCATCTCTGTTTTGTCCGAGTTTAATAGTAGAAAGTTTGCAGCCATCCACTTCCTTATGTCTGAAACACATGCTTCTAGCGAGGGCAATTTTGGGGCTTCACCATGTTTCATTGAAATGTACAGCTGTGTGTCATCCGCATAGCAGTGAAAGTTAACATTATGTTTTCGAATAACATCCCCAAGAGGTAAAATGTATAGTGAAAACAATAGTGGTCCTAAAACGGAACCTTGAGGAACACACAAAATTTACAGTTGATTTGTCAGAGGACAAACCATTAACAGAGACAAACTGATATCTTTCCGACAGATAAGATCTAAACCAGGCCAGAACATGTCCGTGTAGACCAATTTGGGTTTACAATCTCTCCAAAAGAATGTGGTGATCGATGGTATCAAAAGCAGCACTAAGGTCTAGGAGCACGAGGACAGATGCAGAGCCTCGGTCCGATGCCATTAAAATGTCATTTACCACCTTCACAAGTGCCGTCTCAGTGCTATGATGGGGTCTAAAACCAGACTGAAGCATTTCGTATACATTGTTTGTCTTCAGGAAGGCAGTGAGTTGCTGCGCAACAGCCTTCTCTAAAATCTTTGAGAGGAATGGAAGATTCGATATAGGCCGATAGTTTTTTAATATTTTCTGGGTCAAGGTTTGGCTTTATTACTGCCACTTTTAGTGAGTTTGGTACACATCCAGTGGATAGAGAGCCGTTTATTATGTTCAACATAGGAGGGCCAAGCACAGGAAGCAGCTCTTTCAGTAGTTTAGTTGGAATAGGGTCCAGCATCATTGTGTCAAGAGATATAGTACTAAAACACTTGAGCTTCTCTCTTGATCCTAGGTCCTGGCAGAGTTGTGCAGACTCAGGACAACTGAGGTTTGGAGGAATATGCAGGTTTAAAGAGGAGTCTGTAATTTGCTTTCTAATAATCATAATCTTTTCCTCAAAGAAGTTCATGAATTTATCACTGCTGAAGTGAAAGTCATCCTCTCTTGGGGAATGCTGCTTTTTAGTTAGCTTTGCGACAGTATCAAAAAGGAATTTCGGATTGTTCTTATTTTCCCCAATTAAGTTAGAAAAATAGGATGATCGAGCAGCAGTAAGGGCTCTTCGGTACTGCACGGTACCGTCTTTCCAAGCTAGTCGGAAGACTTCCAGTTTGGTGTGGCGCCATTTCCGTTCCAATTTTCTGGAAGCTTGCTTTAGAGCTCGGGTATTTTCTGTGTACCAGGGAACTAGTTTCTTATGAGAAATGTTTTTAGTTTTTAGGGGTGCAACTGCATCTAGGGTATTGCGCAAGGTTAAATCGAGATCCTCAGTTAGGTGGTTAACTGATTTTTGTCCTCTGGCGTCCTTGGGTAGGCAGAGGGAGTCTGGAAGGGCATCAAGGAATCTTTGTGTTGTCTGTGAATTTATAGCATTTTACATTTAAGTCATTTAGCAGACGCTCTTATCCAGAGCGACTTACAAATAGGTGCATTCACCTTATGACATCCAGTAGAACAGTCACTTTACAATAGTGCATCTAAATCTTAAAGGGGGGTGAGAAGGATTACTTATCCTATCCTAGGTATTCCTTAAAGAGGTAGGGTTTCAGGTGTCTCCGGAAGGTGGTGATTGACTCCGCTGTCCTGGCGTCGTGAGGGAGTTTGTTCCACCATTGGGGGCCAGAGCAGCGGGTCAGGCTTGGTCCTGTTTGTGGGCGAGTCCCAGAAAGAGGGCCAGTTATCTACAAATTCTATCTTTTGGGAGGGGCAGAAAACAGTTTTCAACCAACGATTGAGTTGTGAGACTCTGCTGTAGAGCTCATCACTCCCCCTAACTGGGAGGGGGCCAGAGACAATTACTCGATGCCGACACATCTTTCTAGCTGATATGCACGCAGAAGCTATGTTGCGCTTGGTGATCTCTGACTGTTTCATCCTAACATCGTTGGTGCCGACGTGGATAACAATATCTCTATACTCTCTACACTCGCCAGTTTTAGCTTTAGCCAGCACCATCTTCAGATTAGCCTTAACGTCGGTAGCCCTGCCCCCTGGTAAACAGTGTATGATCGCTGGATGATTCGTTTTAAGTCTAATTTTGCGGGTAATGGAGTCGCCAATGACTAGAGTTTTCAATTTGTCAGAGCTAATGGTGGGAAGCTTCGGCGTCTCAGACCCCGTAACGGGAGGAGTAGAGACCAGAGAAGACTCGGCCTCTGACTCCGACCCGCTGCTTAATGGGGAAAACCGGTTGAAAGTTTCTGTCGGGTGAATGAGCGACACCGGTTGAGCTTTCCTACAGCATTTCCTTACAGAAACCGTGAGAAAGTTGTCCGGCTGCGGGGACTGTGCCAGGGGATTTATACTACTATCTGTACTTACTGGTGGCACAGACGCTGTTTCATCCTTTCCTACACTGAAATTACCCGTGCCTAACGATTGCGTCTGAAGCTGGGCTTGTAAGCACAGCTATCCTCGCCGTAAGGCGAGTACAGCGACTACAATTAGAAGGCATCATGTTAATGTTACTACGTAGCTTCGGCTGTTGGAGGTCCTGACGAATCGTGTCCAGATAAAGCGTCCGGAGTGAAAAAGTTGAGGAAAAAATAAATAAATATATGAACGGTAATTAAAAAGTGAAAACCATAAAGTTGTCAGGTAGCAAAATAGGTTGGCAACAAAACGCACAGCAACTCGAAAACAAGCCTGCTTGATACTGACTGTTACTTTTGATTTTGACCTCCCTTTGTTCAGGGGAACATTATTCCATTTCTGTTAGTCACACGTCTGTGGAACTTGTTCAGTTTATGTCTCAGTTGTTGAATCTTGTTATGTTCATACAAATGTTCATACAAATATGTACACAAATATTTACACACAGTTTGCTGAAAATAAACGCAGTTGACAGTGAGAAGACATTTCTTTTTTTGATGAGTTTATGTGTGCCATTCAGAGGGTGAATGAGCAAGACAAAATATTTAAGGGGTGTAATTCTTAATGTTTTGTACACTCAGTGTATGGTCCTCTAACTGATAAAATGCCAAGGCTAAATCTATGTCCTACACAAAATGGGGATAAAGTGAGCAGGAATAAATCTTAATTCAAGATTCTCCTACCAGAAATAAATCCCTTGTTATGAGTGACAGCCTTTCACTAAAACCACATATGCAGATTTAAAACCCAGGCATTTTGACTTGTCTGAGAGCTCAGGAGAGATATCAATGTTATGATGGACTTGGTCATCAAATCAGCCGTCAGAGAGAGCCCCTGTCATGCTGCAGAGATAAAGCTGATCACCTTTACACCCCTCCTCATCCCCTCCTATGCCTGTGAAGATAAATGGCTTACTGTCCAGCATTACTCTTGCTTATATCCGTTTTGGTAATGCTGTCAGAGCAGATACATTTTTATTCTCATTTAAAATTGTGCTTGCCAGTAGCTGGAGAGGGGCCAAATGAGGTTCCACTACACGCACCCATCTTCTGGATCTAATGTCCTGACAACGTGTCAGATTTAGAGATGGTAAAAACCTACTCCGTGGCGGCTCTCCCCCTCTCTCAATGGTCTGGTGAATTCAGCCGGAAACATATATTTTAGAGAGGTGAAGGGGAAAAGTGTACCCTAACACATTCATAACATGTCGATGACATTTCTAAAGTAGACAAATACACTGAACAAAAATATAAATGCAACATGAAATAATGTCTTAGATTTTACTGAGTTATAAGTTCATATAAGGAAATCAGTGAATTGAAATGAATTCATTAGGCCCTAATCTATGGATTTCACACGAGTGGGAATACAGATATGCATCTGTTGGTCACAGATACCTTAGATATGGGCGTGAATAAGAAAACCAGTCAGTATTGTGTACAGATCCTTGCAACACAGCGCCAGGCATTATCATGCTGAAACATGAGGCCAGGCATTATCATGCTGAAACATGAGGCCAGGCATTATCATGCTGAAACATGAGGCCAGGCATTATCATGCTGAAACATGAGGCCAGGCATTATCATGCTGAAACATGAGGCCAGGCATTATCATGCTGAAACATGAGGCCAGGCATTATCATGCTGAACCATGAGGCCAGGCATTATCATGCTGAAACATGAGGCCAGGCATTATCATGCTGAAACATGTGGCCAGGCATTATCATGCTGAAACATGAGGCGATGGAGCGGCAATGGGGCCTCAGGATCTTGTCACGGTATCTCTGTCCATTCAAATGGCCATTTATAAAATGCAATTGTGTTTGTTGTCTGTAGCTTATGTCTTCCCATACCATAATCCCACCACCACCTTGGGGCGTTCTGTTCACAACGTTGACATCAGCAAACCGCTCGCCTACACGACCACATACATGCTGTCTGCCATCTGTCCGGTACAGTTGAAACTGGGATTCATCCGTGAAGAGCACACTTCTTCAGTGTGCCAGTGGCCATCGAAGGTGAGCATTTGCCCACTGAAGTCAGTTACGACGCCAAACTGCAGTCAGGACAAGACCCTGGTGATGACGAGCATGCATATGAGCTTCCCTGAGACTGTTTCTGACAATTTGTGCAGAAATTATTTGGTTGTGCAAACCCACAGTTTCATCAGCTACCCGGGTGGCTGGTCTCGAACGATCCCGCAGGTGAAGAAGCCGGACGTGGAGGTCCTGGGCTGGCGTGGTTACACAAGGTCTGTGGTTGTGAGGCTGGTTGGACATACTGCCAAATTCTCTAAAATGATGTTGGAGGCGGCTTGTGGTAGAGAAATTAACATTCAATTCTCTGACACGATGTCATAACAACAGCAGCACACCACTTGTAGTTCCATTTTCCTTGGCTGAGTGGGTATCAGGGCCAATGAAGCACCAGGAACAGGCCATTTGTCCCATTAGTCCCTAACAGCTCTGGTGGAATGTCCTGCTGTCAGCATGACAATTACACGCTACCTCAGAACTTAAGACATCTGTGGCATTATGTTGTGTGATAAAACTGCACATTTTAGAGTGGCCTTTTATTGTCCTCAGTACAAGGTGCACCTATGTAATGATCTAAAATCTGTTGGTCTCCCCTCAATATTAACTAGCTAGCTAACATTTTATTGCATCTACAGTCAATCTGGTTACATCAAAATGATGACAAAAGGTATAAATGTATTGTATTTCCAAGCCACTGTAATACACTTTTGATTAAATTTTCATCAGTGCCAATTGAGCAAAATGCTGTTGGGCATCAGTCCTAAAGGAATGTTCAAAACAGAATGTTCATCTTTTCCTCAATCCTGACTATTCTCCCAGTCCCTGCCACTGAAAAACATCCCCACAGCATGATGCTGCCACCACCATGCTTCACCGTAGAGATGGTGCAAGGTTTCCTCCAGGCGTGACGCTTGGCATTCAGGTCAAAGAGAATCTTGTTTCTCATGGTCTGAGAGTCTTTCGGTGTTTTTTGACAAGCTCCAAGCGGGCTGTCATGTGCTTTTTACTGAGGAGTGGCATCCGTCTGACCACTGATTGGTGGAGTGCTGCAGAGATGGTTATCCTTCTGGAAGGTTCTCCCATCTCCACAGATGAACTCTGGAGCTCTGTCAGAGTGACCATCTGGTTCTTGTTCAGCTCCCTGACCAAGGCCCTTCTCACCCGTTTGCTCAGTTTGGCCGGGCGGCCAGCTCTAGGAAGAGACCGGTTGGTTCTAAACTTCAATTTGAGAATGATGGATGCCACTGTTATTGGGGTCCTTCAATGTTGCATAATATCACAGTGCAATCCGTTTTGTCACCAAAGCCCCATATACTACCCACCATTGCGACCTGTACGCTCTCGTTGGCTGGCCCTCGCTTCATACTCGTCGCCAAACCCACTGGCTCCATGTCATCTACAAGACCCTGCTAGGTAAAGTCCCCCCTTATCTCAGCTCGCTGGTCACCATAGCATTTCCCACCTGTAGCACACGCTCCAGCAGGTATATCTCTCTAGTCACCCCCAAGACCAATTCTTTCTTTGGCCGCTTCTCCTTCCAGTTCTTTGCTGCCAATGACTGGAACGAACTACAAAAATCTCTGAAACTGGAAACACTTATATCCCTCACTAGCTTTAAGCACCAACTGCCAGAGCAGCTCACAGATTACTGCACCTGTACATAGCCCACCTATAATTTAGCCCAAACAACTACCTCTTTCCCAACTGTATTTAATTAATTAATTAATTTAGCTCCTTTGCACCCCATTATTTTTATTTATACTTTGCACATTCTTCCATTGTAAAACTACCATTCCAGTGTTTTACTTGCTATATTGTATTTACTTTGCCACCATGGCCTTTTTTGCCTTTACCTCCCTTCTCACCCCATTTGCTCACATTGTATTTAGACTTGTTTATACTGTATTATTGACTGTATGTTTGTTTTACTCCATGTGTAACTCTGTGTCGTTGTATCTGTCGAACTGCTTTGCTTTATCTTGGCCAGGTCGCAATTGTAAATGAGAACTTGTTCTCAACTTGCCTACCTGGTTAAATAAAGGTGAAAAAAATAATAATCATGTTTTGGTACCCTTCCCCAGATCTGTGCCTCGACACAATCCTATCTCAGAGCTCTACGGACAATTCCTTCGACCTCATGGCTTAGTTTTTGCTCTGACATGCTCTGTCAACTGTGGGGCCTTAAATAGACAGGTGTATGACTTTCCAAGTCATGTCCAATCAACTGAATTTACCACAGGTGTACTCAACCAAGTTGTAGAAACATCTGAAGGATCATCAATGGAAACAGAGCTCAATTCACCTGAGCTCAATTTCGAGTCTCATAGCAAAGGGTCATTAGGTTTTTTAATGATCAATTAGCCTTTTAAAATGATTAACTTGGATTAGATAACACAACATGCCATTGGAACACAGGAGTGATGGTGATAATGGCCTCTGTATGCCTATGTAGATATTCCATTAAAAATCAGCTTTTTCCAGCTTAAATAGTCATTTACAACATTAACAATGTCTACACTGTATTTCTGTTATTTTAATGGACAAAAAATGTGCTTTTCTTTAAAAAACAAGGACATTTCTAAGTGACCCCAAACTTTTGAACGGTAGTGTATGTAAGTAAGATATTTGGTTTTAATTGTTTTATAAATTTGCCAAATATAACAAAAACAACTGGATTCTCATTATGGGGTATTGTGTGTAGATTGATGAGGAAATTGTTTCATTTAATCAATTCTAGAATAACACTGTAACGTAACAAAATGTGGAAAAAGTCAAAAGGTCTGAATACTTTACGAATGCACTGTAAAACAGTATATTTGGCTGAGCTCCCTACATGTAATGCAATTTGATTTCCCATTTCCTATGCCCAGTATCGTATTCTGAATCACCTGTCTGCTTTAAAATGCAATCCGATGATTCAAAATATCCCGCTTGTCATGTGTGCTCCCTCTCTGGCCTCTAGGTCACCAGGCTGCTTGTTATGGCGCACACCTGTCCCCATCGTTACGCGCATAACGACACTCACCTGGACTTCATCACTTCATTGATTACCTGCCCTTTATATGTCACTCCCTTTGGTTCCGTCCCCATTGTTTCTGTTCCCGGGTCCTGTCTGTGCGTTGTTTGTGTTACGTGTTGGTTTCAGTTATTTATTAAAACACTCACTCCCTGAACTTGCTTCCCGACTCTCAGCGCACATCGTTACTGCTCCAAAAAAGATCTATGTATGTCTTTAGATGCGCCATGTTTTAGATCAGGGTTGTCAAACTCATTTTGCCCTTAACCTTGTTGTGAGTACACATTTAGACCTTTTGACAGTACAGACATAAAAGTGGACCTTCTGTACTATAACGACATCGTTGTGTTCTTCACTAACAATTTCATTTTGACACAAGCTGCTTCGGCAAAAGCTAATGGGGATCCGAATAAACCAATAAACACACACACATTAATACTCTGCTTAATACCGAGAAGGCACTGAATGTTTAACTCTGGCATGTCTCAGATCTGTGTGAAGACATACCCGGAAGATAATTAATTACAAAGAAACACTATGATCTTGGCCCAGATACTAACGAGAATCCAAATATGCATTTGTTTTTGGGGTGTTATTCTGAACTTGACACCACTTGTGGTGTTCTAATACTGTGATACTGTTACTTCAGTGACGTGTGCTTCCTCTCCCCCCTCTCTCTCCCCTCTCTCGATCCCCTCTCTCTCCCCCTCTCTCTCCCCTCTCTCTCGATCCCTCTCTCTCCCCCCTCTCTCGATCCCCTCTCTCTCCCCTCTCTCGACCCCCTCTCTCCCCTCTCTCGATCCCCTCTCTCTCCCCCTCTCTCGATCCCCTCTCTCCCCCCTCTCTCGATCCCCTCTCTCTCCCCTCTCTCGATCCCCTCCTCCCCCTCTCTCTCCCCTCTCTCGATCCCCTCTCTCTCCCCCTCTCTCCCCCCTCTCTCTCCCCTCTCTCGATCCCCTCTCTCTCCCCCTCTCTCGATCCCCTCTCTCCCCCTCTCTCGATCCCCTCTCTCTCCCCCTCTCTCTCGATCCCCTCTCTCCCCCCTCTCTCGATCCCCTCTCTCTCCCCCTCTCTCCCCCTCTCTCGATCCCCTCTCTCCCCCTCTCTCGATCCCCTCTCTCTCCCCCTCTCTCTCCCCCCCTCTCTCTCCCCTCTCTCGACCCCCTCCCTCCCCCTCTCTCGATCCCCTCTCTCTCCCCCTCTCTCCCCCTCTCTCTCCCCCTCTCTCGATCCCCTCTCTCTCCCCCCCTCTCTCGATCCCCTCTCTCTCCCTCTCTCGATCCCCTCTCTCTCCCCCTCTCTCGATCCCCTCTCTCTCCCCCTCTCTCTCCCCTCTCTCGATCCCCTCTCTCTCCCCTCTCTCGATCCCCTCTCTCGATCCCCTCTCTCTCCCCTCTCTCGATCCCCTCTCTCTCTCTCTCCCATAGTATGCAGTGTGGCTGGTGCTCTGGGTGACCTGGAATGTCTTCATCATCTGTTTCTACCTGGAAGTGGGGGACCTCTCCAAGGTAATGTGACCTGCTTAGAGCTGTACAGGACTGGTGAGCTGTTATTATTACCTGCCCGGGAACAGAGACCATGGATAAAATGTCTTTAATGGCCTTCTCATGCAATTTAATCACAGGTTACACATTACTTCCCTGGTTCTGAAAGAGATAGCTAGCTAAGCTAGCAATCTATCTAGCCGCCTCTCTGTTATTTTTCTTCAAAATTCTTTGGAACGAAAAGTGCACAGTTTGTACTTTTACAAGCATGAATACAAAAGGAGTAGTACTATACTGGAGCTGATGTGTCAATAAGCATTGTTGGTTCACTGTTGGTTCAAGGTAATACAGTAATACTGCAATATAGATGCAAATGTGTCGTCTCTCTCTCTCTCTCTCTCTCTCTCTCTCTCTCTCTCTCTCTCTCTCTCTCTCTCTCTCTCTCTCTCTCTCTCTCTACATGTCTCTCTCCCTCCCTCACCCAACTCCCTCTCTTTGCTCCCCATGCTCAATCTCTCTCATTTCAACTAGCAATTTATTCCATAATTTTTCATCTGCTCATGTATGTATGAGAAAATGAGAGAAGATATAATTAAAATGTCAAAATGTCCAATATTGTACCCAATTAAAAGGCAAACCAGCCGTGTAACTTGATTATCCAATTCATCAAGTGCTTTTATCTATTACGTTTTCATTTTCCAAATGAAACTGAAATGACTAATCCCTTTATTTTGATCACTGACTCTGAGCTCTTCTCATGATCCGATAATATTAAAGCTGTGGAGATGAGTCAAATAGACACACAAAGGTTATATTGCTGTAGCTTTTGGTCACAAACATGCCTGCATTACATGAAAATATTCTATCTTGAATGATAACTATTATTAGTGTTATTGATCAAGCTTATTCACCGGCATGGTAGTTTTAGTTCAGTGGATCCACATAGAAAGGAAAGAGAACACGTATGGGTGTGTTGTCGCACCATTTGTGTTGTGCTTATCGGAGAGGAATGTCTGTTCATTTATTAGTCGATTGTGTTTCCGTGTTGCTTAGTCATTACTGTTTCATCTTATCTGGAATCAGATGGCAACAGATGGCGCTCTCACTTAAGTCTCACAGTCTTCACTCTCCACCAGCCTTTGCCAAAATGGCTTCCTTCCTCCTCAATTGCCTTTGGAGGATTTGGCAGTTTCACCTCAGAGATATCTTAGCACTTTTGAAAAGCATCAGGGGATGGCATCTGTTGCGTTACAGTTTTATTACAGTGCAGTCGGTCATTAACTGCTGGCAAATCACATGGGTTTGAGGCATATATACACCTTGACAAACTCAATCCTGTTATTTCCGCAAAAATACGGTCTATGCATGGTATATTGCCTTTTTATCAGTGAGTTCTGAGTTTTTTGCCATCTAACTTGCCTGAAAGAAGAGCATCCTTCGAAGAGGATGATCATTGGCTTGGCACTGCGAACATCTGTTGACCAAATACGAATGCAGTGATCCTCAGTTCAAGACAAGACAGAGGGTTTGTAGGTGGTAAACAGTAGGATTTCTGAGGCTCGTGTGATTGGCTTGTTGTGGACTGGGGACTGGCAGGACTGGTGTCATCTTTTGAAGCTGGGCTTCCTCTGGGGCCTGCAGTCTGTCATTACTGCAGCGCCATCACAAACCAAGAGCCCGCTCCTCTGTCGACGCTGAGGCTCCTCAAGAGCTTCTTCACTCATGCCTGAGCTGCTGCTGCTCCCAGCTCAGCACATCTTTTCTCCCCTGCTCCAAGACTTCCTTCACAATTTACCAGAGTCAGTTCACCAAGTATCCTTGTCACTTGTCTTCCCAGTGAGAAGAGAGGCACTGAGGCATCAACTCATCGCTCCTCCTCGTTTTGCCAGGCTGCTGAAAAAGGGCATCCGGTATTCAACAGTGCTGTAGAGCTGAGGTTCTGTTGTTCTGAGTGTGATTCCGCTGCATGTTCTGCACGGTGGGTCTGCTCAGGCACTTTAATTAGTAACAGTAAAGTGATAGTATGTTAGTTAGTGTGATTTATTTGGCTCACGTTGGTGTGGCTCATGATTTATTAATGTGGGTGTAATGTGTTTAACCAGGAGAGAATCCATCGGGCCCTGCCAAGGCAGCAATGCAATTAGATTTACATCACACACAGAAACAAATAAAGATAAACAAATGGGAAGAATCCCTACGTCTGTCCTTCATTAAATAGCGAGATCCTTCTTACAGGTCTCAACGAGTTCAATCCCTCTGTCGAGAGGGACGTGTCTAGGTGAAAGCCAATAGTCTACCAGGAGAGTGATTGACATTGAAATGGTGAATGACTTGAGAGAGAATAAACAGCTATAGTATTTTCAGTAGATCAGGTTTGGGCTTGTATAGAGAAAATGTCATCATGTTTCTTTGACATTAATGAGAAATGGTGGCCCTCTGAGTTGCGGATGTCTCAAGCAGCAAACTGTGCACTCTTAACGAGAGCTCCCCTCGGGGTTGTGTTTGTGCTTTAATATGTGAATGGGTTAAAAGCTGCCAACTCTTTGGCCTGATGTCCATTTCCATTGGCATGCCCAGAGAGATGCTGGGGATTGGATTTGGAGGCCATCAGCAGGGGACTGGTGGCACAGAAAGTGACAATGAAGAGCAGGGAAGAGTGGGTAGAGCAGGCGTAGAGAGCCATGGAGCTCCAGGCTGAGCTCAGGCACAGTAAATAAGACGTGTCCCAGCCATGGCAGCAGCCAGCCTTCTAGCTTCTAGGCAAATAGTCACAGGCTGGCAGAGAGGAGGAGGAGGAGGAGAGAGCTGATGGAATAAGAGCTGCTCACAATCTTCCCTCCCAATCTGGGAAAGATGGAAACATCTGGCTCGTCTCCACACACTAACTTCCAGAAAAACAGCTCACCTCTCCTCACCCAGGAATCTCATCCAGACTGGAACAACCTGACATCTACATAAACAAGTAACTCCATCGGAATGGAGCTTTCTGACATTTTAGTATGGCATTAATGGAAAATAGTGTGTGCCAACGTTCTCCAACTCCACATTGATCCTGCCCTCTGTATTTGAGCCCTCTAGCTCTCGGCCTTAACAATTGCTGACTGCATTATGAAAGTACTAAGCAGTTATTCAACGTTCAAATCAAAGCAATGGATTTAGCCGAGAGGAAAATATATGATAGCTTTGATGCAAATATCTTCTCAGTTCAATCGAATTAAAGGTACCTGTTTTTGGGCGATTTGTAAGAAGTTCCTATTTTGTTATTTTATAATGCTGATATATTTACATCCCTGTGAAATATTGATATGGTTGTAAGTGGCATGGCAGAGCCTCAATGAGTAAATCCTAACGTTGGCAGGTTATCTGTGCCCTTTTTCTTGGAGCAATTTTAAGTGCATGTGGCAGGCCTTCCTGTCTGCATGCTCTTCATAGTCTTCAATATACAGTAAAATGCTGGTATTCTGATAAAGTGTCAGGGCTGGGAGTGGTAAAGTGATTTATAGTCAATTTCACTGTAGAGGAGGGAAAAGTCTGGGTCTGTCAGCACCACGAAGGCCCTCAGAATAGATGAGTTACAGTTCATGTGCTAGCTCAAAAAGACTATTATTTCCCATCACCGGCCATCACAGACTTAGCCATCTAGTTTAGGGACAGACAGGCTGGCCGGAGGAGTTTAACAGGGGACTCGGACACTAGAACTCCTACATGAATCACGGACACTCCCATAGAGTAGCCTAAATCCCTTACTAACTTTGTGAACTTCCCACTAGACATAAGGGAAATATGTTGTCATAAAATAAATGATGCAAAAAAAATCACATTCTGATTCAACTCTGTGTTACAGCTGAAGCAGTGCAGGCCTAGCACCAGAAGTATGTTTGCTTTAATTATGGATAGGTAATTACTCATGTTATAGCCTTTGGCAGTGCACTAAACCTAAATTGCCTGAGTAGTAATATCCAGTTGTTCAAACTGATCCCATGGAGCAATCAGATCACTCTAGATTCCCTAACAGGCAGACCAGCACACACTAGTCTACTCTGACTTTGTTTACATTTTATCGTTACATGCACTAGGTTTTTAAGAGCCATGTTTCTGCCTCATAGACCTCTGATATATATAATCAGAGTCTATTTCAAGAGCCGAGCTCTGGGTTTTATAACCTTTTAGGGGTACATCGATATATCGGAGTTTGTATTATTTGAATCGATCTGGCCTGGGCTGAATAAGTCATTAAATGTACCTGAAGCCTATCTTTTATTGAACTATTTATAGCCTGGGTGCCATGTTGGACCTCATGAGTTGTGATCCTTTCATGGTTCAATGTGCTGCTGTTAAGATTTGACGAGCTCAGTGTCATGTCATTTAACAACCTAATAGATTGAATATGTATTCTCCTTGGTGACTGAAAGGCCAAACCAACGACATGGACTTCACTTGATTGAGTTCAAATGAACTTGATCCACTCCTTGATTTCACTGATTCAACTTGGTGAAACATTTTGAAATATATTTGGACCCATCTATCATGTATGTACAAAAAGGCATAGCAAATGTGAAGATGGCGGAATGTATCAAGTGTATTGAACATAACCAGATCAATGCATGAGAAGACAGACTGGGAACTAGCCATTAGGGTAATAACAGGCTAAAGGCAGAGTAAAACGCAAGGCATCCTCAAGAAGCCTCCCTGATAAATGCTGAAGTCTGCAGAGTGCTCTCAGTGACATTAAAGATGACAATAAAAGTTCCCTCTCCAGTGTGCTGTTCAGATTAGAATGACACTAATGCAGTGCACCAACCAAGTTGGTGCTTGGAGAGGCTTGTAGATGCTTCACCACTGTCTCTGCTCTATATGAATGCTTCATTCTCCACCCGCCTCGGTCAATAGTCAATTTACTGTACCAGAGCCATGTACATTTTACATTTGAGTCATTTAGCAGACGCTCTTATCCAGAGCGACTTAGATCTATCTAAATATATGGCTCTGTACTGTACTATATATACATTTTAAAGTGTTTGTGGAAAATAAACAGCACTAACGACCCATAAATCAACAATTACATTTCAATCATGTGACAAAAGTTAATACTTGAGCCTGTGTGGCAAAAGCTATGTGACATCAAACTGTCATTTTGTCAGTACATTGTTTTGTTATAATCCATTTACTTGAGTTAAATTTCCCTTTCAACAAGCCAGAAGTTTCTCCCATCAATCATCTCTCGGCAGGGGGCCTGTGTGTTGGTCCCACTGTTCCATCTGTGAGGGAATGTGTCATCAGCAATGTCAGTCAACGGAAACAAACAAACAGGCCCAAAATGCCAAACTACCTCTTTTGATGCCTACGGCTGTACAGCCAAATGATATTATTCCCATTCCATTCACATTCTGGCATGGATTCATATGACTGTAATAAACGCACATATGATACATAGTCCAGCATAGCATATTGGGAACTATTGTCAGCTGCCTGTAAAAGGCAACCCATAGAATGAAGAACTATGTGCCAGTGTATAATGGATGCAGGGGCAATCAGAATCATTTCTCCATTCACCTGAGAGAAGGAGCCGTTGTCGGGGAACGAGAGGGTAGAGAGATGAATGTGCTGATCAGAGCAGCGTGGTGCCATCAGGGGCGGGGTGATTTGTCCAAAGTGTCGTGATTGGCAGGGCTTGACCAGCATGTCAGGTGGGGAGAAATTAGTCATATCCAACAACATGACAGCACAGCCGGGTAGGAACCAGGAACCAAGAGATTGGCGTCTCAGTGGAGAGAATCCAGAGCAGAAAACAGGCCTATGGGCTGAAGAACCAGTGTAGCATCCCATAATACATCACTCCACTTACGGGTATGGGACCTCAGTGGATGGTAGGTAGTAGGGAAGCATATAAAGTAGGGCTGTTCTGTTGGTGATGTGGGAGAATACCTAAATGCGCCAAGAAAACCATAAAGACTGGTTATCATTGTCAATATGTTTGCAGTGTTCTAGTCTGATAAAGTGTTAAATATCAACCCAGCCTAAATCAGACTCTTCGTATTCGACCACACATTGAGTGACTGGGGTGAGTATCCAGTGGCAAGGACACTGCTAAAAGCAGTGATGGGGCTCTGAGACAATGGTGCTCTTAAATGTTACATGCTGGGAGAAAGCTGGCTCACCCCAGGTTCATCCTTCAACCGTCCCTTTTGTCTCTGGAAGAAAACTGGGAAAGGATACGCAGTAACCTGTCCAAAAATGCCATTAGAATAAATGTTTTTGGGGGAATTTGGCGGGATGATACACCACATAACATCTCATTCCCAAATCCTGAGCATTTATTTGGAGTTGGTCCCCCCTTTGCTGCTATAACAGCCTAAACTCTTCTGGGAAGTCTTTCCACAAGATGTTGGGATATTGCTGCATGGACTTCCTTCCATTCAGCCACAAGAGCATTAGTGAGGTCAGGCACTGATGTTGGGCGATTAGGCTTGGCTCGCAGTCAGAGTTCCAATTCATCTCAAAGGTGTTTGATCGCATTGAAGTCAGGGCTCTGTGAAGGCCAGTCAAGTTCTTCCACACCGATCTCGACATACCATTTCCGTATGGACCTCGCTTTGTGCATGGGGGCATTGTCATGCTGAAACAGGAAAGGGCCTTCCCCAAACTGTTGCCACAAAGTTGGAAGCACACAATCGTCTAGAATGTCATTGTATGCTGTAGCGTTAAGATTTCCCTTTACTGGAACTAAGAACTAGCCCGAACCATGAAAAATAGCCCCAGACCATTTACAGTTGGCACTATTCATTCGGGCAGGTAGCGTTCTCCTGGCATACGCCAAACCCAGATTCATCAGTCGGACTGCCAGATGGTGAAGCTTGATTCATCACTCAAGAGAACACATTTTCACTTGTCCAGAGTCCAATGGCAGCGAGCTTTACACCACTCCAACCGACGCTTGGCATTGACCATGGTGATCTTAGGCTTGTGTGCCGCTGCTCGGCCATGGAAACCCATTTCATGAAGCTCCCGACAAACAGTTATTGTGCTGACGTTGCTTCCAGAGGCAGTTTGGAACTCGGTAGTGAGTGTTGTGATCGTGGACAGACGATTTGTACACGCTACGAGCTTCAGCACTCGGCGGTCCCATTCTGTGAGCTTGTGTGTCCTACCACTTTGCGGCTGAGCCATTGTTGCTCCTCGAAATGTTCCACTTCACAATAACAGCACTTACAGTTGACTGGGGCAGCTCTAGCAGTGCAGAAATTTGACGAACTGACTTGTTGGAAAGGTGGCATCCTATGACAGTGTTGCTTTGAAAGTCGCTGAGCTCTTCAGTAAAGCCATTTTACTGACAATGCTTGTCTATGGAGATTGCATGGCTGTGTGCACGATTGTATACACCTGTCAGCAGCGGGTGTGGCTGAAATAGCCGAATCCTCTAATTTGAAGGGGTGTCCACATACTTTTGGCCACGTAATTTCTGAGTTTAGTACTGCCTAAAGCTATAGCCAGTGTCAACAGCTATTTGGACAGTTTGTTGAGAAAATCAGACATCATAAACACGACTGCAGTCCAGAGACACCCAGTGCAGCCATTTTTAATTCCTTCATATTGATATATGTCTGATAGTTGTGACCTGAACACTGAAGGGACATTTAAAGCGTTCAAATATAATTAAAAGCAACTGACCTTTTGAGCTCACCAAGAGGAAAAATAAAAAGCCATGCAATGCAGTACAGGATGAATATAAAAAAATATTAAAAAGATGTACTCCCCCCTTTCTCTCTCCAATTTCATGGTATCCAATTGTTAGTAGCTACTATCTTGTCATGCGTCCTCCGATACACAAGCCAAACTGCTTCTTAACACAGCGCGCATTCAACCCGGAAGCCAGCCACACCAATGTGTCGGAGGAAACACAGTGCACCTGGCATCCTTGGTTAGTGTGCACTGCGCCCGGCCCGCCACAGGAGTCGCTGGTGCACGATGAGACAAGGATATCCCTACCGGCCAAGCCCTCCCTAACCCGGACGACGCTAGGCCAATTGTGCGTCGCCCCACGCTGCAGTACAACGCCCTTAACCACTGCGCCACCCGGGAGGCCCAGGATTAATATAATTTAACACAAGCATTTAGAATTTAGAATCACAGCTCTTGATTTATGTTGACCCTTCTGTTGGAAGGTCAACAAGTACAGGAGAGTTCCCCCACCTTACTCTCTCTCTCCGTCACAGATTAGCAAAGACAGCCACTGGTACAAACACTTACACAGTCACGGTCCGCTACAACAGTCAACCTCATCAAACACTGTGAGGTTGGTCATTTGTCACACCTCATCAGTACCTTATGTTGGTCATTATCTCCAAACTGTACTGGAGGTAATAGTGAGAGAATCTGTAGTATCCATGCTACTGTAGCTAGCATTAAATCACAAATGTATGGCAATGCCATAGTAATGCTAGCTTGTCACGTATTGTATTGTACTGTACCTCAGGAGAACAGATTAGAGTGAATGTACATTCTCTCAAACAGAAGGACTTGATTTATCAGTATGTGGATCCGAGTAATGGGGTGTCAGAAATAGAGCGAGATAAAGGACTGAAGCACCATTATGGCCTCCCTCTCTCTCTCTCTCTCTCTCTCGCTCTCTCTCTCTCTCAGCATCGTTACACAAAGAGCAATTAGTTCACTGCCTGTTCTCCTATAACGTCATTCCAAAGGTCAACCTTTAATGCTAATTGCTCAGAAGAAAATTGCACTTTCTTTCTCACTCACTTACCAAAGACACAATAAAACATAAAAATGACTTCAGTCAAAACAAAACCAGTTAGTTGTTTAGCTTAGCATTGGAACTGGTCTTTTTTGGTGTGCTATTTTTGAGCAATAGGGAATATATTGTTGTTATTATGTGAGCCTGTTTGACCATTGGAGCCCAAGAGAGAAGAGGGCGAGTCTGCACCTCAGCTTCTCAAATGCAATAATATATTGAACTATAAAACCTGTGATCATCTGTATTGCACTGTATGCATAGCATTTCCTATGGTTCAGCTATATCATAATAATGAATTTTATCATATTACGATTTCTAAGCTGCCTTGACTAGGATGCATCTATCACTCTCCCTGAATGAATGACATTTACCATGAATAAAATGATCTGTCCTTTAGTGGACACCACATTGTAGACACCCCCTGTTGCTACTGTTACAGAGAATGATCGCACGGGACTACACAAACACATTATCAAACCAAACGGAAACAAAATGAATGAAACCTCCTTCAGCTGTTAATCTTTGTCTCATAAATCTGCGGCAGCCCAGTTTCTGTCAGACAGTTCAGTTCTTAACACTGGGGGCCTACTGGAGAGAAGTGATGAGCAGAGCTACAGAGACCCATTTAAACGTGCTACTTATGCTGTTTTTAAAGATCCTTTCCAGCCTGAGAGAAATTTAACACATGAAATTGAATCTTTTGAAAAATTATTTGGGATATTCTCATTGAAGTGAGAAAATGACATTATATCCCCATTTCTTCTTAGTGAGGGGAATGGATTGGTCAAAGATACAGAAATTTTACAGGGTTGAAGAATGAGTCTTAATTTCCACCTATTTTACACTTGTCTGTTATGTATTTTACAGCGTTCTGGCTCTCCCCTCAACCGCTATGTCCTCCATCAGTCATCTCAATCTCCAGGGCCCAGTTTTTCAAAAGTTATCTATCTGGATTTCACCTATCAGATAGGACTAAATACATAGAAATAAAATTAATAGAATGGTTGAACCATTGACTTGAATGGGGACTCCTGTTCTATTCATTCTATTTTAGGGAGGCAGGTAGCCTAGTGGTTAGTGTTGGGCGAGTAAGTGGAAGGTCGCTGGTTTGAATACCTGAGCCGAAAAGGTAAAAAATCTGTCGATGTGCCCTTGAGCAAAACCACCTTAACCCTAATTTGCAGTGTATGTGACAATAAAACATCATTTTTTATCCTATCAACTAGGCGATATTCAGATAGGTAACTTTTTAAAAAACTGCGCCCTGGTGGTGTGGGACAACACTGGAATAAATTGTTGTTAAATTCCCCTCATTCGCTGCACATAGACACAGGGATACGGTTTGCATCTATGGACATTGTGCATGAATATTCCCAGTGTAAGGATATCATTCTTTCACACTGTTGTAGTTATGACGGTTGCCCCACCCATTGTTATGGTTGTGAGAATCCTAGTGACCAGTTAATAATCATGACTGTAAGCAGAGACTGTAAGCCAACATATTTGCAGCATGTTAATTTGATGTCTGTCTGATATTTTATTTTTGAACGATACTTACTCTCTGAAAGTAGGTCACTCAGAAATAGACATTGGTGTGTCTGGCTGGTTCCATCCACTGATCTCTGCGTTTCATTGTGACGTTAGTTGAAAAGTGGGTTTGTGAGAGATTCTGACACAGAGGAGGGGGGGGGGGTCCTGTAGGTTAGCACTGTCTGGTGTCATTTACATAAGATGTCTTAACCAGGCTGTGGTTATTCGTTATGGACTTATACATACTCTTAACCATGGTACTGTTGTACCACACACATACATTAGAATGTTATTTAGCTCTCTTCCCTTCTCAAATTTTATTTGTCACATGCGCCGAATACAACAGGTGTAGTAGACCTTACCGTGGAATACTTACTTACAAGAACCTTAACCATCAATGCAGTTTTAAGAAAATAGAGTTAAGAAAATATTTACTAAATAAACAAAAGTAAAAAATAGAAAACAATGTTGGTGATGTGGACACCAAGGAACTTGAAACTCTCTACCCGCTCCACTACAGCCCTGTTCATGTGAATGGAGCGTGTTTGGCCCTCCTTTTCCTGTAGTCCACGATCATCTCTTTGTCTTGAAAACATTGAGGGAGAGGTTGTTGTCTTGGCACCACACTGCCAGGTCGCTGATCTCCTCCCTATAGGATGTCTCATCGTTGCCGGTGATCAGGCCTACCGTCAGAAAATTGAATGACGGTGTTGGAGTCGTGCTTGGCCACTCAGTCATGGGCAAACAGAGAGTACAGAAGGGGGCTTAGGACACACCCCTGAGCAACCCCTGTGTTGAGGATCAGTGTGGTAGATGTGTTGTTGCCTACTCTTACCATTAGGGGGCGGCACGTCAGGAAGTCCAGGATCCAGTTGCAGAGGGAGGTGTTTAGTCCCAGGATCCTTAGCTTAGTGATGAGCTTTGTGGGCACTATGGTGTTGAACGCTGAGCTGTAGTCAATGAACAGCATTCTCACTTAGGTGTTCCTTTTGTCCAGGTGGGAAAGGGCAGAGTGAATTGAGATTGCGTCATCTGTGGATCTGTTGGGGCGGTATGCGAAATGGTGTGGGTCTAGGGTTTCTGGGATGATGGTGGTGATGTGAGCCATGACCAGCCTTTCAAAGCACTTCATGCCTACCGACGTGAGTGCTATGGGGCGAGAGTCATTTAGGCAGGTTACCTTCGCTTTCTTGGACACAGGGACTATGTTGGTCTGTTTAAAACATGGTCAGGGAGAGGTTGAAAATGTCAGTGAAGACATTTGACAGTTGGTTCGCACATGCTCTGAGTACACTTCCTGTTAATCCGTCTGTTAACCTTGCTCACATCGACTACGGAGAGCATGATCAGTCAATAGTCCGGAACAGCTGGTGTTCTCACGCATGCCTCAGTGTTGCTTGCCTCGAAGCGAGCATAAAAGGCATTTAGCCAGTCTGGTAGGCTCATATCACTAGGCAGCTCGCTTCTGGATTTCCCTTTGCAGTCCATAGTAGTTTGCAAGCTCTGCCACATCCGACGAGCATTAGAACCGGTGTAGTAGGATTCAACTTTAGTCCTGTGTTGACGTTTTGCCTGTTCGATGGTTTTTCTGAGGGCATAGTGTTTTTCTTATAAGCGTCCAGATTAGTGTCCCACTCCTTGAATGCAGCAGCTCTAGCCGTTAGCTCAGTGGGATGTTTTCTGTAATCTATGGCTTCTGGTTGGGATATGTACGTGCGGTCACAGTGGGGACGACGTCGTTGATGCACTTATTAATGAAGCCAGGTGGTATACTCCTCAATTTCATTGTATGAATCCAGTCTATGCTAGCAAAATATTAATATTCCAGTCTATGCTAGCAAAACAGTCCTGTAGTGTAGCATCCATGTCATCTGACCACTTGCGTATTGAGCGAGTCACTGATACAGCTTTAGTTTTTGCTTGTAAGTGGGAATCAGGAGGAAAGAATTATGGTCAGATTTGCCAAGTGGAGGGCGAGGGAGATCTTTGCATGTGTCTGGGTGTGGAGTAAAGGGGGTCTAGAGTTTTTTTTCCCTCTGGTTGCACATGTGACATGCTGGTAGAAATGAGGTCAAACGGATTTAAGTTTGCCTGCATTAAAGTCGCTGGCCACTAGGAGTGCCACTATTGGATGAGCATGTTCTTGTTTGCTTATGATCTCATACAGCTCGTTGAGTGTGGTCTCGTTGAGTGTCAGCGTCAGATGTGGTGGCAAATAGATGGCTACGAAAAATATAGATGAAAAATCTCTTGGTAGATAGTGTGGTCTACAGCTTATCATGAGGTACTCTAACTCAGACGAGTAATACCTCGAGACGATTTATTAGACATCGCGCACCAGCTGTTATTGACAAATATACACACACCCCCACCCCCCGTCTTACCAGACGTGGCTGTTCTGTCCTGCCAATGCATGGAAACTCCAGACAACTGTATATTTTTTGTGCGTCGTTCAGCCACGACTCAATGAAACATAAGATATTACAGTTTTTAATGTCCGATTGGTAGGTTAGTCTCATATGGAGCTAATCCAATTTATTCTCCAGTGATTGCACGTTGTCAATATAACGGATGGTATAGGCGGGTTACCCACTCGCCGCCGAATTCTCACAAGGCACCCTAATCTGCGCCCCCTGTATTTCCTTATTTTCTTCATGCAAATGACGGGTTTTGGGCCTTGTCTGGGAGCAAAATTATATCCCTTGCGTCAGACTCATTAAAGAAAAAAATCTTTGTCCAGTTTGAGGTGATTAATAGCTGTTCTGATATCCAGAAGGTATGTTCGGTCATAAGAGACAGTAGCATCAACATTATGTACAAAATAAGTTACAAACATTGCGAAAAAACACACAAAATATCACAGTTGGTTAGGAGCCCGTAAAATGGCAGCCATCCCCTCTGGAAACATTGCTTAATTCTGTGCTGCAAGATATCATGTCATCACATTTTTTATAGCTAGCTGAGTCATTCAAACCATGAAATGCAATCTGATACATAATAAACCAAAACAAATTTTTCCTTTCACTTCTTACATATGTCAGATCTTAATTCAAGCTAGTTTTCTACAACAGGAAAATCATTTTGCAGCAACAGGAAATGTGAATTATTATATTAGATTATAATTAATGGACATTTTTTTTGTAGGTGTTGATACATTTTACAAACTTTAGAAGTGCAGCAGAATTCTCTGTAAAAATTGTTCTTTATTTGTTTTGGGTTGTGTAGCGCTCCCTTTTAATCATTGCCTGGGTGTTTATCTACAGTATGTGGATTAAATGAAACTACTAAAGACTTAATGACATTGAGCTCAGTGCAGTGTGTCTCAGAACTTTCTCTGATTCCCTGCTCCTGGCATATGTTTATAATTATCTTACAATAGGGAACTCTAAACTTAAAGGATTCAACTTGTGTTGATGAAGGTCAAGGATGTTCTTTGGGTCTCCACGCACCTTCTGTCTTGTCAAGCTTAATCAGGGTGACGTCAGGGTGCTACTGGGGTCAGAAGCAGGGGCGGGGGGGTAATTGAGAGATTGCTTATTTCACTGGTCTATTAGAGGCTTTTGTCTGGGAGATGCTCTGTGTGAATACTAACTGTGTTATCCAGGGCTGCCTAAGGCCTGTCTGAGGACCATGCTCCTAGCTGCCTCCTGGCCCAGAACAGCATGAGTAGCATATTTCTGGAGGGGACCTGAGGAGGTGAGGTCATGGGGATGACAGCCGTTAAGAATCAGTCATCTGGGTGCCTCCAGTTGAGACAGGAGATCTAAACCCAGACCTGCTCTCTCCTGTACATCTAATTGCAGCTAGGACAGAACCCAAAGGGTCTCAACCACTCTGATGAGTATGTAGGAACTGACTCAGGGTCAGTGAGAGATCACATGTCTGTTCCCAGCTACACATAGGGCACAGGGAAGACCATCTCTCATTTATTGTAACAAAGCTTTCATTCCTTATGGTGATCCTACTGTAATAATCATACTCTGAGGTATTGTATGTGTTTCTGAATGATACTGTATCATTCACATGTTTGCTGTTGTCAGTCTTTTTGGCTGTTTTTCCATAGTTACCATAGAGAGACAGCCAACAATGAAATGGATGTGTCATTCATTAGCATAACATGCTCATTGTGTGTGAACAAGGTATGGCAGTGTGGCTCAGCTGTGGATCCTCTGCATTAAAACACAAGGATGGAAAGTAATCACACTGTAATTCCCAAGGAGGGAGTGGAATACAACCAGCCTTGGAAATGAAGCGGCTAATGATGAGAAACAGTAATTCCGGAGCAAACGGCGTATCATGTGGAAATGATCTGAGGCAACACAGCTCCCTGTTAGGCTTTTCAATACCCGCCATCCATCAAAAACGTATTACGTTTTTAAAAGAAGCGCAGCCACTGCGCTGAATAAGAAATAACATTCAATTGCATTTAATGGTTGATCAGGTTCATGAGGGAAGAGGTCCTGTCTGTGATAAGAACATTTACTGCCAGTCTGAGATTAACACTATCAGTGTATGGGCTTTAAGCTTCATATAAATCAGCTGTACCTTCTAGTTAGTTACTGCGATGGTTCTTAAATATAGACAGGGACTTCATGTCCTAGAATGACAGCTTGGTATGATCAAGCTCAAGTAGCAATGATGTGAGACTACTCTCTCCATAAACCCTATGCCCTTGGAGATATGAGTAGTGTTGTTATTTTGATGCTCAGTAACTGGCCGTGTCTGGCTGATTATGGATGAGAATCAATCCGTCATTTGGAGAAGATCAGCTGTCACAGACACAGCAGCACAGTAGAGACTATTTGATTCACCGGGGGCCATTAAGCTAGTTTGTTAGGTTAGTTAGATCATTTAGGCCAAAACAGTTGAGCAGTCCTCGTTGATATTGTGGTGTATTCCAAGATGGCTGACCATAAAGTTGCTTGTGCAAGCTGTCCACATCTTTTTAAAACAAGAATTAATGAACAGTAGAACAGCTTAACATTTTTGTGAAAAGTAATGAAAATCCCTAATCCCTTTCTTGGAGTAAGGTGATTGTACGTCTTCTTTCTCAGAATCCATCCCCATGCACCAATCCTCCTCACTCTCTTCATTGCTTCAGGAATAAAGCTGGGTAGGCATCGCAGCACTACAGCAGACACACAGTGAGAATCCTAAAAAGCCTGTCAGTTTTTTGCCTATATAATAGGCCTGTGTGTTTTTATTCATACCAGGCTGTTGTGTGGTTTGTTTCAAGGCTCTAACGTTGCTTCTGAATGCCTTCACAAGCTAACAAAGACATATGAAGACAAAATCTGTTGTCAGTGTGATAGGTTTGTTCAGTTTCTCTCTCTACCTCGCTATTGTTTGACTACAGTATATCTTCCCTTCCTTCCTCTCTCCTCCCTTCACTCATCCATTCCCCTCATTACGAGGAACAATTAACCTCCTGTGGGGTGTGATAGAACCCTGCTGCCTCCCTCTCGCCTCCTCTCCCTCCATCTCTCCTTTTCTCCACCACTCAGCGCTAGCTGGCTATGTTATTTTGGAGCTGTCCTATAGAGCTCTCTTATAGTCTCCTACATACAGTAATGGCCCTCTAGCCCTAGTGCTGGGCATTATGAGAGATAGATCAGTCATGTATCTAATTTCTCCCTCCCCCTGCCTGCAGTGAAATGCCAATCAATACCATCACCTAAATGATTGATTAGCTTTGTGTCATAACAACAGACTTGGATATGTCAGTGGTGCTCCCCAGGGTTGGGTGCGTTGCGTTTGCCTTTTATTTTGTCTCATACGTGAAGATGTTGTTGTAAGTCTCACATAGAAAAAGCCAGATAATCATACACCCACAGCAGAGGCCATCTCATTCACAAACACATGATTATGGACCTTATGAAAATCAATAAGGCTGCTCCAGGCTTTCAGGAGACTTGTGGACAAATACGATTTGATCCTCCTAAATGGAATGTGGCATTATTTGTGTGTGCTATATGCCTGTTAAAGAGCTCTCTGTCCTCATACGTAATTATAACATGTTTCTCCCTGAGCAATTCTCATGATAGCATCTCCATATAGTATATAGAGGGGTCAAACCAGTTAGGAAGGAGATAGATGGTGATTCCATTCCTTCATGACACAAGAGGATCTTCAGCAAAGACCTCCATTGCAATACGTAGGTCACTGTTAGTCACTTGACTCACACATGCCCAAGATGCAACCATTCACATTTCATTGAATTGATTTTCCATATTTTCCCTGAATGAAAGGGTACAGTATTGAAACTGGCAGATGGAACAGGGAAATATACCCTACTCTTCTCTTTAGGTGGGTTTGAATGCCAGGCTTCTTCTCTTTGTCTGGAAGGAGTACACGCATGCACACACGCACGCGCGCGCACACACACGCACATACACACACACACATCCTGGTATAATGACATCTCAAACACGCCTCAGTCTGCTAAGCTGGAGGATTCACAGGGATTTGGTATTCCAATGAAATGTAAATGACCCTGCTGTGAGGAGGAACTGCATGCTGCCTCAGATCACTCTCCATGATCAACTTCCTATTCACCTCCAAATGTGGCCAGTCGGCAGCCTTGGTCAGACCACATCCTGTCATTACTTTTTCTTTATACAACTGCCTTTTGTGTCACTTTAAAGAGAAAAAAAACACCTTTAAGCATTATGGAATACAGGGGAGACACATGGGAAATTAAAGAGACACAGCAAAGCGAGACGCTCCACAACTTTCTGATGATGATACAGGTTCGGAAGACCCCTGTGCTGCTCATACACATCCAAAGATCTGGGATATTTGTAACCAGATGTTTACCTTCTTCTGAAATTCATGAAGCTATTAATTAAACTCACATGCTCTGATAAATAATAGTAAATTAACACTTGTCTTGACTTAGATTACAGGGCTCTTGGCGTGTGGACTGGATTTGCTCAATGGACCACATTAGAATTCACCCCGGTAACACACCACTGTTTGAGTGAGATAAATGGATATCAGCTCTATGCAGCTCACAAAAAGAATCCTGCTCATTCATAGAGTACAGGTCATGGTTACACTATTATATGTATATATTTTTTACAACAAACTAAAGGGATAAATAAAAAATGCACTCCTGTTTGATATACCCCTGTCACTCTGTATGGGGTGCAAATGGCCCTTTCACACTCCCTTGCCAGGCTCCAGTGTGGGAGCCCATGTGAGTCCCAGAATTACCCCAACAGCACCCCACCATCCGGCACCCGCTTGCCCTTCCACAATACCCTGACCCAACAGACATCCAATCCCCTCTCTCACATTTGATCTTGTTCATTCATTTGTGTCCTTGTAGGAAGGGAGGGATATGGATGGATGGATGAATTTGGAGGTGTGGGGTGAGTGTTGGGCCTGGGGACTGTGCCTTTGGTGTCAAGGTTGTTGAAGGAAGTGGACCAAGGTGCAGCGTGGTGAGCGTACATGTTTTTTAACCTCTTGATTCTAGCCATCCCGGATCCGGGATCGTGAATACAGCCTCAAGCTCATTACCATAATGCAACGTTAACTATTCATGAAAATCGCAAATGAAATGAAATAAATATGCTAGTTCTCAAGCTTAGCCTTTTGTTAACAACACTGTCATCTCAGATTTTCCAAATATGCTTTTCAACCATAGCAAAACAAGCATTTGTGTAAGATTATTGATAGCTAGTGTAGCATTTAGCGTAGCATTTAGCGTAGCATTCAGCATGCAACGTTTTCACAAAAACAAGAAAAGCATTCAAATAAAATCATTTACCTTTGAAGAACTTCAGATGTTTTCAATGAGGAGACTCTCAGTTAGATAGCAAATGTTCAGTTTTTACAAAAAGATTATTTGTGTAGACAAATCGCTCCGTTTTCTTCATCACGTTTGGGTAAGAAAAAAAACGAAAATTAAGTCATTAAAACGCAAACTTTATCCCAAATTAACTCCCTAATATCGACAGAAACATGGCAAACGTTGTTTAGAATCAATCCTCAAGGTGTTTTTCACATATCTATCGATGATAAATCCTTCGTGGCAGTTGACTTTCTCCTCTGAAGAAATGGAACGCGCATGGACCTGGGGATTACGCAATAATTTCGACGCGGGACACCGGGCGGACACCTGGTAAATGTAGTCTCTTATGGTCAATCTTCCAATGATATGCCTACAAATACGTCACAATGCTGCAGACACCTTGGGGAAACGACAGAAAGGGCAGGCTCATTCCTGGTGCATTCACAGCCATATAAGGAGACATTGGAACACAGCGCCTTCAGAATCTGGGGCATTTCCTGTATGAAACTTCATCTTGGTTTCGCCTGTAGTATTAGTTCTGGGCCACTCACAGATAATATCTTTGCAGTTTTGGAAACGTCAGTTTTTTCTTTCCAAAGCTGTCAATTACATGCATAGTCGAGCATCTTTTCGTGACAAAATATCTTGTTTAAAACGGGAACGTTTTTTCTCAAAAAATTAAAAGAGCGCCCCCTATCTCGAAGAAGTTCATTAAGAAAAGGCGCCGAACAAAACAATACACACTACAAAACAAAACCGTGAAGCTTAAGGCTAAGTGCCATAAAGAACGTCAACTTCCCACAAAGACAGGTGGGAAAAAGGGTACCTAAGTATGGTTCCCAATCAGAGACAACAATAGACAGCTGTCCCTGATTGAGAACCATACCCGGCCAAAACATAGAAGTGTAAAATCATAGAAACACAAAACATAGAATGCCCCCCACAAAAGGTGCGGACTCCGGCCGCACAACCTAAACCTGTAGGGGAGGGTCTGGGTGGGCATCTATCCGCGGCGGTGGCTCAGGTGCGGGACACAGACCCCGCTCCACTGCTGGCTCACCCCACTTTGGGACTCTCGCCGCCAACCCCGGACTGGGGACCCTCGTTGCGGGCCCCGGACCGGGCACCCTGGTTGCGGGTCCCGGACTGGGCACAGTCGTTGCGGGCCCCGGACTGGGCACCATCGCTGCGGGCCCCGTCGCTGGAGGCCCGGGCTGTCGCTGGCAGTCGCTGGAGGCTCCGGGCTGGGTGCAGGCACAGGACTCACCAGGCTGGGGAGACATACAGCAGGCCTCTTCCTTGGCCGAGGCACCGGATACACTGGGCCATGGAGGCGCACTGGCGGTCTCGAGCGCAGAGCTGGCACCACCCGTTCTGGCTGGATGCCCACTTCCACCTGGCAAATGCAGGACGCTTGCACCGAGCACACCGGCCTGTGAATGCTCGGCCGAGACACAGTGCGCATCACTCCATAGCACGGGGCCTGACCAGTCACATGCTCGCAACGGCAAGCACGGGGAGTTGGCTCAGGTCTCCAACCTGACTGCCAAACTCCCCGTGTGCTTCCCCCAAAACATTTCTTGGGGCTGCCTCTCGTGCTTCCTTGCCAGCCGTGTTCCCTCATACCGTTTCCGCTCCGCCTTAGATGCCTCGCGTGGATGGCGATCCCAACTGCCTCCAGGGTCCCTTACCATCCAGGATCTCCTCCCATGTCCAGGAGTTCTCTTTCCCACGCTGCTTGGTCCTTCACAGACAATAGCCCATAATGACAAAGTGAAAACAGTTTTTTATATTTTTTTGCAAATGTATAAAAAATTTAAAAAACAATACCTTATTTACGTAAGTAATCAGACCCTTTGCTATGAGACAAAAAAAATGCTCAGGTGCATTCTATTTCCATTGATCATCCTTGAGATATTTCTACAACATCATTGGAGTCCACCTGTGATAAATACAATTGATTGGACATGATTTGGAAAGGCTCACACCTGTCTATTTAAGGTCCCACAGTTGACAGTGCATGTCAGAGCAAAAACCAAGCCATGAGGTCGAAGGATTAGACAGGATTAGATCGAGAAAGGATTAGGTCGAGACACAGATCTGGGGAAGGGTACCAAAACGTTTCTACAGTATCGAAGGTCCCTAAGAACACAGTGGCCTCCATCATTCTTAAATGAAAGAAGTTTGGAACCACCAAGACTCTTCCTAGAGCTGGCCGCTTAAGGTGGGCATGTATCAGCGGTGGCGGCTCAAGTGCGGGATGCAGACCCCACTCCACCACTGACTCACCCCATTAATGGTGCGGGGACCCTCGTTGCCGACCCCGAACTGGGGACCCTCGTTGCGTGCTCCGGACTGGGGACCCTCGTTGCAGGCCCCGGACTGGAGACCGTCTCTGGCGGCTCTGGACTGGAGACCGTCTCTGGCGGCTCTGGACTGGAGGCCGTCTCTGGAGGCCCCGGACTGGAGACCGTCGCTGGAGGCTCCAGACTGGAGACCGTTTCTGGAGGCTCCGGACTGGAGACCATCTCTGGAGGCGACGGACTGGAGACCAGACTGGAGACCGTCTCTGGAGGCTCCGGACTGGAGACCGTCGCTGGAGGCTCCGGACTGAAGGACGTCGCTGGAGGCTCCAGACTGGAGACCGTAGTTGGAGGCTTTGTGCCATGACTACTCACTGGAGGCTTCATGCCATGTATCATCACTGGAGGCTTCGTGCCATGGATCATCAATGGAGGCTTTGTGCCATGGATCATCACTGGAGGCTTCGTGCCATGGATCATCACTGGAGACTTTGTGCCATGGATCATCAATGGAGGCTTCTTGCCATGGATCATCACTGGAGGCTTCGTGCCATGGATCATCACTGGAGGCTTCGTGCCATGGATAATCACTGGAGACTTCGTGCCATGGATCATCACTGGAGGCTTTGTGCCATGGATAATCACTGAAGGCTTCATGCCATGGATCATCACTAGAGGGAGGAGACGTATGGGCAGTCTGGTACGTGGAGCTGCCACAGGGCTCACCAGGCTGGGGAGACATACAGGAGGATTAGTTCTGGGCACAGGCACAGGACTCACCAGGCTGGAGAGACATACAGGAGGCCCTGTCCTTGGCAGAGGCACCGGATACACTGGGCCGTGGAGGCGCACTGGAGGTCTCGAGCTAGGAGCCTGCACAACCCGTCCTGGCTGGATGGTTACTTTGGCCCGGCACATGCGGGGTGCAGGCACAGGACGCACCGGAGACACAGTGCGCAGAGCTGGTGCAGGATATCCTGGGCCGTAGAGACGTATTAGCGGCCAGATGCGCTGAGCCGGCACCCTCTGACCTGGCTGGATGCGTACCGGCGACACAGTACGTGTAACCGCAAAGCATGGTGCCTGAAGGGTCACAGGCTCCTCAAAGCAATGCTCCACACTCCAACCCCTCCAAACTCTTTCGTCCCTCTCCACTGCCAACCACTCCTCGCTCAAATGGTCCAAGAATTCCTCCTCGGTCTCGGACTCAGCACCGACGCCCACGTCATCTACCCCCCCCAAAAAATATTTTGCCGCTGCCTCTCAGGTTTCCGTCGTGGCCTCTCCTCCTGACCACGCTGCTTGGTCCTTTGGTGGTGGGAAGTTCTGTCACGGCTGTTGAAGGAAGTGGACCAAGGTGTAGCGTCATGAGCGTACATTTTCTTTTATTATAAAAAATGATGCCAACAAAACAACAAACGAGAAAACAACCGTGAAGCTACAGGCTATGTGCCTTAAACAAAAGTCAACTTCCCACAAAGACAGGTTGCGAAAAGGGCTACCTACGTATGGTTCTCAATCAGAGACAACGATGTCCCTGATTAAGAACCCTACCCGGCCAAAACATAGAAATACAAATAATATAACATAGAATACCCACCCCAAATCACACCCTGACCAAACCAAATAGAGACATAAAAATGATATCTAAGGTCAGGGCGTAACAAGTGGTTTCTATAAAAAAAATTATGTTAAGAGCTGGCTAAGAATTATTACTCTTCTATGCCTCCTTTTGCATATCTTTACCCTTTTCATGGGGAACGTTCTACATGCCTTCAGAGTAAATCTATTTTCACTCCACCAATCTGCATCTCAACATTACTTTAAGTAATGTGGCTCCAAACACGCAGTGAGTGGAGCAGATGCCCCCAGACTCATTTCTCTATGAGTTTCATTTCCAACTTAATGAGCTGTGGACCAGGGGCGTCTGTACACACACACACACCAACACAAACGCACACACCGACACAAACGCACACACACAGATTCATCTCTAGAGCTGCCTCTGCTCTGGCCCTGGTTCCTTTCGCTCTGCTCCATTTGAAATGAACATATTCTGCATGCGTCATTGTATTGCTTCCATATGCTTTCATAGAGCTGTTGTTTCTGCATGTGTACTGTACTGTATGTGCATGGCATGTGTGATAGAGAGAAACGCTACAGCACAGTGTGTGCCACACGGCCTTTTTGAAAAATGAATGAAAGGTTGCTATTTTCTCTTAAGGTGGGGCTGTTTTTGCTTTGTGTGCACATCGTGTAACAGAGATGTGAGAGTTCAAATCAGGTTCATAGTCATTCATCAATTCATAATCTCTTTGGAAACACCGCTCATGAATTGGGCTTTGGGTCCAAACGGTGAATAGAGAAGCTTTTACCTCAATTGAAATAGGCAGCTTTTAATTTGACAAATTATCATGCATTATGATCAGAAAATCATTGCCAACATTAGTCAAATTAAGTTTCCTTAATTCATTTACATAAAAACAGTTACAAACCACAGCACAGCATCCTACGCTACATGGTTGACTTGACAGTATACTGTGGACCTGTCACTGGGGAAGTATGAATACATGTTGCTATTGGTCTTCAATCATCTACATGCTGCTCATCTTTTCTTCAGGGATGAATGGTCCCCATTCAATGACATGTTCGTAGTGGCATTGTATGCTCAGTAGCATGATTGGCATTTCAATTATGTGAATGATGTCAATTTATATAAGCAACATTAATATTATTACATTTTCAGTCCTGGGGCATCTTACAGTGTGCTGTTTGTGCTCATGTATAATAGATATGTCTGTCATAGATGAAGGTACAGATGTAGGATCTTAATTTGAGCTAATTATAATCCTGCAGCAACAGGAAATGTGAATTATTATGTGGATTTTAATTTATGGGCATTTTTGTAGGGGTTGATACATTTTTCAAAAGGGAACATTTTGTCTGAAATTTCAAAGTGGAAAGGACAAACTTCAGAAGCCTTTTTAAAATCCAAATGCACTACAAGTTTTACATTTCCAAAATAAGATCCTACATCTGTATAGGCCTAATGGTTAAAGCAATGACAGTATGTTCAGTTAGTGGCTATACGAGTAAGCGAGACGAGAGGGTCTGCATAATCAAAGGAATACAGTCGGCAACTATTTCTGATTTGTTTGCTAAAGCTACAAAAAACAACATTGATATTATAATTATTTTATTTTTTATCACATTCACGCTTACACTAATAAAGCGTAATACGCTAAGCAATTCTCCTCCTTCTCTTTGTAAGTCCCATTTAACAACCGCATGCAACTTCCCAATTATGAATGTATTTTTAGATATGGAAAGAGGTGTCTTGGGGTGCTAAAGGCAGTAGCACTGCTTGATTGAGAACATTAAAGAAGCAAATGGAGATCTGGTACAGCGTTAAAAGATATATAAATAGATTATAGCTATATGGAACCTTCAGGATGTCATTATACTATCCAATGGAATAAGTGTGTTCTCAACCATTACATGTTGCCAACTAATATCCCATTAAGACAGTGTTGCGTAAAACCAACATTAATCTTTTGAATTGCTTTTATTTGGCTTAAACCTAATCAAGCTAATGAAGTATGCCCTCTAATCGACACTTGTGATTGTCCTGATTAGATGCCTATCTTCCATCATGATCATTTACATAATTTCCCCATCACCATCTCCCGCAGCAGAATTAGACTCAGAATCCTGCCTCAGTCTTCATTCAGTCTGTAGGTGGAGCTTCATGTGTCCCAAAAGGCACCCTATACCCTTTAATGTGCGCTAGTTTTGTCCAGGGCCCATAGGGCTATGGATTTAGCCATTGACTGATTGTTGCAAATGTGAGCAGAACCAACACCAGACAAATACTCTTGCACAACACTGAGCCTGTGGCCTGCCCTGGCCTACATTCACCTTCCAGACTACACTGAGATTAACACTGAGCCTGTGGCCTGCCCTGGCCTACATTTACCTTCCAGACTACACTGAGATTAACACTGAGCCTGTGGCCTGCCCTGGCCTACATTTACCTTCCAGACTACACTGAGATTAACACTGAGCCTGTGGCATGCCCTGGCTACATTCACCTTCAGACTACACTGAGATTAACACTGAGCCTGTGGCCTGCCCTGGCCTACATTTACCTTCCAGACGACACTGAGATTAACACTGAGCCTGTGGCCTGCCCTGGCTACATTCACCTTCCAGACACTGAGCCTGTGGCCTGCCCTGGCCTACTGAGATTAACACTGAGCCTGTGGCCTGCCCTGGCCTACATTTACCTTCCAGACTACACTGACACTGAGCCTGTGGCATTAACACCTTCAGACTACACTGCCTGTGGCCTGCCCTGGCCTACATTTACCTTCCAGACTACACTGAGATTAACACTGAGCCTGTGGTCTGCCCTGGCTACATTCACCTTCCAGACTACACTGAGATAAACACTGAGCCCGTGGCATGCCCTGGCGACATTCACCTTCCAGACGACACTGAGATTAACACTGAGCCTGTGGCATGCCCTGGCGACATTCACTTTCAGACAACACTGAGATTAACACTGAGCCTGTGGCTTGCCCTGGCTACATTCACCTTCCAGACGACACTGAGATTAACAATGAGCCTTTGGCCTGGCCTGGCGACATTCACTTCAGACTACACTGAGATTAACACTGAGCCTTTGGCCTGGCCTGACGACATTCACCTTCAGACTACACTGACATTAACACTGAGCCTTTGGCCTGGCCTGGCGACATTCACCTTCCAGACTACACTGAGATTAACACTGAGATATGGATTATTGGAAGTGCTAGTGGCAGAGTGTACTGTGTATTTCTTTAAAATGGCACAGTGTGTTTCACCGACTGAAATACCCTCGTTATCCTATCATAATGTCCGGCATTGCTGGTGTGCGTTGTGCCTTTAGTCTTTTGTTCTATTTTTGGGCCAGCATTATGAGATAACAAAGCAGTTAGAAACAAGGTTACATTATCCCTGTGCTTCTGGTCCAATTTGAGCCCAGTCCCTTTGTGTTTGTGCTATTTTTGATAGGTTTGGTTTTCGAGAGGATATTTGGTGATAGCAGCCTCCATCATTGATACACTTCAAAGTCATTTGCAACATCACACACTCATCCCCTCTTTCTGTCATAAGATAGTTTGCATCATTGATACCCACACACCCATGGAGCTGGGAAGCAGGAATCAATAATACATAGCTGTATAATGTATTAGATATTAGGTAGATACGACTGAAGATGACGGTGTGACGGTGTTCATTTGTGCCAGGTGAGATCACCAGTTCTGGTTGAGGCTTGGCTGATAAACTGACAATCGTGATAATATGTCATCATTGACTCTTGTGGGTTTTCATGCCCACCATCCCCAGAGCCTCCTTGCAAAATATATATATTTTATAGTTGTCAATGTACAGCAGCATTAAACATAATCAGACCGCACATCATCATGGTACATTTTGAGAGCCTTACTCAAATATTGCTTTGATTTGGTTTGTACACTATTAATTGTTTCAGAATCCATTAACATTTACAAAGGCTGGAGAGGAGAGGGTGCTTTCCTTAAGAAAATGCACACCCATGTGCTGTGGGTCTGAATGAATAAGATAGCTAAGCTAATGATTCATTTAGCTAAACTACAAAAAATGTAAGTAACTGAAACTCTTAAGGATGAATGGCATAGTCTACTGTATCTTCAGATATCACAGAGGTGGGTGATGTTGTGCAGTCAGGAGATGAATTGTAACGAGAGACCAATCAGCCACAACATTATGGGGTTGAGCTGAAGAGAGAGGGAGCGGAGAGAGAGAGAGAGAGAGAGAGAGAGAGAGAGAGAGAGAGAGAGAGAGAGAGAGAGAGAGAGAGAGAGAGAGAGAGAGAGAGAGAGAGAGAGAGTGGGGGAGAGGGGATAACTGCTAGGAAACACAGAGGACCTTTAGGATGAATAAGCTCATATTCTAGTAAAAGGATAACGAGGCATCATTATAATGTTGACTTGTGCTTTGAATAGCGATAAGCTCATTATGAGCGCGTGAGAACATTTAAGTGTATGTTTCTCATGGTATCCCTCCACCCACCTATGAAGGATCATTAACTTTCTCTGTTCTTCCTTGCTTCCCCTCCACCCTATCCAGAAAGGCCATCATGTGTAATACCTAATTCTGACACCTAATTCTGACACCAAACCCAGCATGTCGAACAGAACTTTGCATAACTGGAGTCACTCAGGTGAATTGTTCTACTAGTGGCTCTTCCATGCCAGACTGGAGGTTCAAAGTGGGTCTGTGTGTCCCTGATACACTCCTTCTCTCTGGACAGCCAGGCCCTCGGCCCCAAGCTGCCATCCATATGGGTGCCAGTTTCAGCCATGTGGAGTGTGGATGCCTCCCCCTGCCAAGGTGGGCCGTCACACACCAATGAAACCAGGGCCCAGTTGAGTTGGAGGTCTGCCTTCGTCTAGCCGCCCAGGGCCCTAAATCAGGGAGATGGAATGGGCTTCCTCCTTTCCTCCATGCTCACCTGCACACCAACACCAGTGGAGCGGCAAAGCCTTCAGCACACTGCCAGGTCCTCTCGGGACCAATAAAGGAAGGAGAAACGAACGTTTTTCACATGCCCCCCAGAGTTTGAAGTGATATCCACTTGACCCAGTTTCCACATCTAAGTCTCCTGTCTAGGGAGGAAATCGACTAAGTTAAAAGCTGAAGGCTTCTCCTTGAATTGTATGAGGTTTTTTTTACAACTAAACCAGTTATCCCCTTCTCTAATGTGGATGGATAACATTTTCTCCCTCTCTCTTTTTGGATTGTGATTGTTATTTTTTTCTGCGTGGTCTGAGTGGATGGTCTAGAGGTCCTGCAAATGGTGGTCAGATGTTTGGTGCCAGGCAGACGAGGAGCGGGGGACGAGGGGCCACTGACCCCTGACCCTCACACCCTGTTGGCCACTGACTCTGGTCCTGGCAGCTGCTGTCACTGAGACAAGTGAAACAAGTGCCTCAAGTCCCCACTGGCTCTCTAGAAGAGATAACCCTTCTGTCTAACACTCCTTCCAGCCAAGCCAACTGTCTCTGTTTGTTGAAGAGGAGATAAAGGACATTGTCTTTCCAAAGGACACTAGGCGATAACATAGTACAGTACACTGCTTATTCTCTCAATTGTGACTGGCCAAGTTGAACGCAGGCGAGACAGCACAACATCTTATTCAAAACAGAATGGAATGGGGGAGAAGAAGAAAAGCACTCCCATTGTCTCCCAGAGGTGTCCATGACCATTCATATAGAGCACTGGTTCCTGGTAAATGTATGTGAAATGGAACTGTGTCTCAGAAAATCAGCAGGCTGTTTATCTCTGTTGGTTTTTCCTCTCCACACGCTGCTCATGTCACAATGCTTTTCTCTTCCACCAGTGTAGCAATCATCTGCAGGTGTGAGGCAAATGGAGCATGTCTCCTTGAACAGGTTACTCCGCCACACACACATAGTCAATCAATAAAATTCAATCAAATGTATTTATAAAGCCCTTTTTACATCAGCCGATGTCACAAAGTGCTATACAGAAAGTCTAAGTCTAAAACCCCAAACAGCAAGCAATGCAGATGTAGAAGCACATAGTCCCAGTCCCAGTCCCAGCCGTGCCTCCTCCTCCTCCACCTCCTCCTCCTCCTCCTCCTCCTCCTCCTCTCCTCCTCCTCCTCCTCCTCCTCCTCCTCCTCTTCCTCCTCAGGCAGTCCTCAGGAGGGGGGTCCTGCAGCCAGCCAACAGAAAGGGTTACTGGACCCTGCAGAGAACCAGAGACTAATGACTAGAGACCTTTACAAAAGGTATTCCAGAGTTCATCCTATGCGAATGGTGTTATGACACTGGGAATCTGGCATTTTCAGGTCAATCTTCTAAAGGTCACTTATAAGATGGAGAAAAGGCATCTTATGATGATTGCCATGTGTCCTATTATATTAAATGAACAGCCATCCGAAAGCAGGTTTTTTCCCCTTGCTATGTGGATAGTGCAGATGGACGCTATGAATTATGCTGTGTAAGCGAAATGGAAGATTGAATTTATCCTTTTGTGTTGATATACTGTACATGTCAAGCTGAACATGATTTGCTTTGTGAAGCAAGCCTAAAGAATAAGCCCCAATAGTTTTTTCCCTCTCCTGTCGAGGGGAATTTGGTTGTCACAGGTATGCATACCGTGGCTTTTCAATGTTTTCCAATCTTCAGCTGTTAGACCAAAACATTGGCTTTGGCACCTGTTGTTGGTTGGACACTGTTGTCATGCTCTGTCATCTGCTCTGTTACCTGCAATTCTCTCTGCAATCAGCGCTCTCAGGCAAGAAGGAGAACACTACCATTTGGCTTTCGATCGCTGCTTGACTTTGTGTATGACCTACTTTATTGCCAATACAGTGTTATAGCTTGATGTTTGCACTTTTGGGACTATTCCATTGGTTCCAGTTGTACCTGGCAAATTAAATTAAGCAGCTCAAGTGTTTTGACATTTACAGAAGTATGTATTTAACCCAGATCTGCTATTAACTAGAAGAGATAGGAACGGTTTTGCTAGCAGATCTTGTTGTGATGTTCATGTTCTAGGATCGTTTAACCATAAAGAACTCAGTCTGTGGACCTGATTATACATGACAGGAGGCAGCAGGCCCAGACTGAGTCTGCCTACATCAGTAATGACAGCACCAGGGAAGCATTGCTTAAAGAAATACCCACCGGACTGCCCATTTAACCTGCAGCAGCAATACCATTCTCCCTTCTCTCTCTCTCTCTCTCTCTCTCTCTCTCTCTCTCTCTCTCTCTCTCTCTCTCTCTCTCTCTCTCTGCTGGTTTCTTCTGCTGTTTGCTTGATTGCGCTGCCTACTGTCTAAAATGAATTCGTTATTTGTCTCTGTGGAGTTTCTCCACTCATTTTAATGGTTCATCTGCTCCCCATATCCCCCTGAATGCCTGAATCACCAGTCCAAGGAGATGTGACTTTAGACTTCAAAGACAGTCTGTGGAGTAGCTAAGATTTTTATGAGGTGTTTTCCCCATTATTGTGTGCTGTGTCATCATTCCAGTTGACAAGTTATCTGTGAAAAATGATTATACTTCTATTTGTTCCCCTGTTTTTTATCTTCTATTTTTGTAACTATTAGTACAAATTTTGGGGCTGTCGTGCTGAAATGTCTCAGAGACCATAGCAGGGCCTCCCTCTCTCTCTCTTGGCCATATGGGTTGTTAGGGAGAAGTGGTGCGTGAATCATTTGATAGAACTGAACAATCTAATTTGTGTGCACAGAAGGTGTTGTCTGCTACTCCTCCATGTGGTGGCTAGTCATATCTGAGACATGCACGCACGCGCCCCACACATGGCATAGCTCATCTGTGTCTAGCTCATCTGTGTCTCGTGTGTGATGACGGCAGTCTTTGATGTCATGGAGCAATCTGTCCCCCGCTTGCCACACCCTCCTCTGGGAGGACACAGATGCCATGCGTCACCAGGGTTACAGTAGCAGCAGAGGAGTATGAGAAACAGACTTTTAACTGAAGAATGACAGCCAGGTTCTTAAACCAGCCCACACCCTCTCCTCCTTCTGTACACTTATCCCCTCCTCATTCTGCACACTGATCCCCTCCTCATTCTGTACACTGATCCCCTCCTCCATCTGCACATTGATCCTCTCCTCCTTCTGCACACTGATCCCCTCCTCCTTCTGTACACTGATCCTCTCCTCCTTCTGCACACTGATCCCCTCCTCATTCTGTACACTGATCCCCTCCTCCATCTGCACATTGATCCTCTCCTCCTTCTGCACACTGATCCTCTCCTCCTTCTGCACACTGATCCCCTCCTCCTTCTGCACACTGATCCCCTCCTCCTTCTGTACACTGATCCCCTCCTCCTTCTGTACACTGATCCCCTCCTTCTGTACACTGATCATCTCCTCCTTCTGCACACTGATCCCCTCCTCCTTCTGCACACTGATCCCCTCCTCCTTCTGCACACTGATCCCCTCCTCCTTCTGTACACTGATCCCCTCCTTCTGTACACTGATCATCTCCTCCTTCTGCACACTGATCCCCTCCTCCTTCTGCACACTGATCCCCTCCTCCTTCTGTACACTGATCACCTCCTTCTGTACACTGATCATCTCCTCCTTCTGCACACTGATCCCCTCCTCCTTCTGCACACTGATCCCCTCCTCCTTCTGTACACTGATCCCCTCTTTCTGTACACTGATCATCTCCTCCTTCTGCACACTTCCCCTGCTCATTGTCTCTCTTAATCATTTTGCTCTTCTCTCCTTTAATCCATCTCTCTCATACTCTATCACTCCTTATTGCTCTGATCTCATTCTTGTCAACCTCACTCTTTTCTTCTTTCTCTTTTTCTCCCATCACCCCCCTCTCTCTCTTGCTCTCCATCTCTCTTCCTTTATTTTTTTCTCCCGCCACCCCCCCCCCCTCTTTAACTGTAGTGTGTGAGTCACCTCAGTAAAGAGGCATGTAGATGAGAAGTTTTGTTGTATGTTTTCCTGTGAGTGGAAGTGGCTCTCGCTCCACTGCAGTTTGAGTCGCAGCTGCCTATGATTTTCTCCTCTCCCCCATTGTTTGGATCCTGCGTTAACTCTGACTCTGGATATAAAGGGAGGGTTTGTGTCACACATAATGTGGCCCTGTCTCGCCAACATGTCATTCAGAAAGGGCATATGATTCATTGCCAAAGTAATTTCTTGTTAGAAGTTTGCATTCAACCTATTTCCTGAATGGGTTACCAATACATTGATTACAGGTCTTGTATAGCCATGGCCGCATGAACCAACACTTTCATTCTCACTCCAATGTATACAAGAGTTTAACACACAACCCCAGTGTGATGAAATATCGTATCGTTGTGCTACATTTAGAAAATTGCTTTCATAAATCTCCCTCTGTGTTCAGCAAGGAAATCAAATTGTAGGGAAATTATCTGATTCAGACATTCCACACCCTTTCTGGTCCTCATATTGAAATATAGTACTTTATTGTGTAGACGTTGTGCCTGTGAAAATGGGTTGTAATTTGATTTTTTGAATAAAGGGACTATTGTATAGTGTGGCAATAGATTTTATAATTTTGATATGAATACAAGAGGCGTTCAGTTACAGCATTTTCTAAAATAATAGTATTATTTATATATCAGCACTGAGCTAAAGGCTAGAGCTGCCGCTTTCAAGGAGTGGGACACTATTCCTGACACTCATAAGAAATCCCAAACAGGCAAAGCGTCAATACAGGACTAAGATTGAATCTTACTATACCGGCTCTGATGCTCGTCTGATGTGGCAGGGCTTGCAAACTATTTTGGACTACGAAGGGAAACTCAGCCGCGAGCTGCCCAGTGACACAAGCCTACCAGATGAGCTAAATGCCTTTTATGATCACTTCAAGGTAAGCAACACTGAAGCATGCATGAGAGCCCCAGATGTTCCGGACGACTGTGTGATCATGCTCTCCGTAGTCGATGTGAACACACTGCCCTTTCCCACCTGGACAAAAGGAACACCTATGTGAGAATGCTGTTCATTGGCTACAGCTCAGCATTCAACACCATAATGCCCACAAAGCTCATCACTAAGCTAAGGACCCTGGGACTAAACATCACCCTCTGCAACTGGATCGTGGACTTCCTGAAAGGCCACCCCAAGGTGGTAAGGGTAGGCAACAACACATCTGCCACATTGAACCTCAACACTGGGGCCCATCAGGGCTGTTTGCTTAGTCCCCTTCTGTACACCCTGTTCACCCATGACTGCGTAGCCAAGCACGACTCCAACACCATCATAAAGTTTGCTGACGACACAACAGTGTTAGGCCTGATCACCGACAATGATGAGACAGCCTATAGGAAGGAGGTCAGAGACCTGGCAGAGTGGTGCCAGGACAACAACTTCTCCTTCAACCTGAGCAAGACAAAGGAGCTGATCGTGGACTACAGGAAAAGCAGGGCCGAACAGGCCTCTATTAACATCTACAGGGCTGTAGTGGGACGGGTCGAGAGTTTCAAGTTCAATGGTGTCCACATCACCAACGAATCATCATGGTCCAAACCCACCAAGAGACTTGTGAAGAGAACACAACAACACATTTTCCCCCTCAGGAGACTGAAAATATTTGGCATGGGTCCCCAGATCCTCAAACAAAAAATTCTACACCTGCACCATCGACAGCATCCTGACCAGTTGCATCACCGCCTGGTATGGCAACTGCTTGATATCTGACCCAGTACATCACTGGGGCCAAGCTTTATGACATCCAGGACCTGGCGGTGTCAGAAGAAGGCCTAAATCATTCTCAAAGACTCCAGTCACCCAAGTCATAGACTGTTCTCTCTGCTATCGCATGAAAAGTGGAACCAGAATGTCAAGTCTAGGACCAAAAGGCTCTTTAACAGCTTCTACCCCCAAGCCATAAGACTGCTGAACAATTAATCAAATGGCTATTGACTATTTACATTACCCCCCCCACACTGCTGCTATTCACTGTTTATTATCTATGCATAGCCACTTCGCCCCTACCTACATGTACAAATTATCTTGACTAACCTGTACCCTGGGACATTGACTCAGTACTCAGTACCCTGAATATAGCCTCGTTATTGTTATGTAATCTCATCCGCATGCTCACACCCCATCCCTAGTGCCTGCATTACTGTTTGCCACAGCCTTAAATTGTACCATTTTGTTTTCCTCAGTCGCCCATGATGTTCAATATTTCAATAATAAGTCATTCGATTTTTCCATTGTGTTAATGATGGCGGATTGATTGATTTACATGTTTTTAGTCACCGTTTTTTCAAGATGAGTGATGAGAAGAGAATCATCCAGCCCGGTTACAGCAACATTTGAATACACTATTCCTTTTGGTATTGCATTTTGAGAGTAATGATTGAAAATGTTCAACTGGAAATGATTGTAAAGAATTAAGAATCATTTGACTAAACTTACATGTGCTTTACATAAAGGGTTAAACCATGAACCATAGATCCGTGCGACGTATATTCTCACAGTCACTTCCTGAAGCATAGTGACAGTGGTTGAAAAGTCCAGGCTTATTGAACAGGCTTTCAGATGGAAGTAAAAGCAGGCAGGCGAGCTCCAAACTGTCACAGAGAAAACCACGACATCAAGCTCAACCTGCTCAAAAGAATCACGAAGCAGCCTCGATGCCAGAGGATTCTGCCTGGGAATAGCAATGATTTCCCCACTCTGGATAACAAATGGAGGGAACAAACCACCCTGATGCGTTATATACAGTACCAGTTAAAAGTTTGGACACACCTACTCCTTCAAAGGTTTTCCTTTACTTTTACCATTTTCTACATTGTAGACTAATAGTGAAGACATCAAAAATGTGAAATAACATATATGGAATCATGTAGTAACCAAAAAAGTGTTAAACAAATCAAAATATATTTTATATTTGAGATTCTTCAAAGTAGTCACCCTTTGCCTTGATGACAGCTTTGCACACTCTTGGCATTTCTCTTGGCAAATAGTAAAAACAAAGAAAAATAATTGAATGAGTAGGTGTGTCCAAACTTTTGACTGGTACCGTATAAAAAGTGAATTACCACTCTAATATCCAGGCCGGTGAGCGGATCAATAAGATGCCAGAGGAGCTAATAAACAGCTAGCTAGCGCCTGGGCTGGTCCAGAGGCCTCCTCTCCTCTCTCTGCCCTGCTATTCCTCCCTGTGTTATTTAATGTTCACGTGGTGTCGTCGACCAACCCAGCCGAGCTGCAGTAGATAGCTTCATCTGGAAGAAGGAGCTGCTTGTCCTGACTTTTCTTCCCTCAGTTTTCATTCACATTGATGTTGTAGCTGTAGTAAGAAGGCATGCTAAATATTCAAATACTGTGTTTCCAATTTTCATCGATGTAAACAATCGGCCATCTGTTAATGGAGGCCATGTTTTGCCATTCGGCTTCCATACAAAGGAGGCATTTCACTCCAGCAGATAAATAGGATGGAATAAAGGCCTGATGATTAGCCATGGTTTCTTTGGAACAGTATGGCAGTGTCCGCCATTATTTTAATCGCACCAAATTAATTCAGTTATGCTAAATGAGCTAATTTCATGGTCCAGTGAACAGACAAAACTCCTCAACTGGCAGGAATTGTCTGTTGTGCAGCAGCTGGAAATGGAACACAATAGATCCCGTATAAGGTGGATGCTGTTTACAAGAAAGCTAATATTAAGCTCTGGCCAGTCCGAGCCATGCAGACATTAGAGTGGGTTCATTCAGTTTCACTACCAGTTTCCCTTTCAGCCAGTGGTTTGTTAACCGCGGCTGGGCTGATGTCACCCTATACTGGAGTCCTACAGCCCAGCTCTGAGGTGACTCTGGCTCCGTCTCTGTCTCACTTAGCAACGGTTCAGATGCACAGTGCTACCGTTACACTCCACGGCACAATGAGCATAATTCTTAGGAACTCCAGGTGTCAGAAATGAACAACACCCATGGCTGTAGCTGTTACTTACAGTTGAAGTCGGAAGTTTACATACACCTTAGCCAAATACATTTAAACATGTTTTTCACAATTCCTAACATTTAATCCTAGTAAAAATTCTTAGGTCAGTTAAGATCAGCACTTTATTTTATGAATTTGAAATGTCAGAATTATAGTAGAGAAAATTATTTATTTCAGTTTATACTTCTTTCATCACAATCCCAGTGGTTCAGAAGTTTACATACACTCAATTAGTATTTGGTAGCATTGCCTTTAAATTGTTTAACTTGGGTCAAATGTTTCGGGTATCCTTCCACACGCTTCCCACAATAAGTTGGGTGAACTTTGGCCCATTCCTCCTGACAGAGCTGGTGTAACTGAGTCAGGTTTGTAGGCCTCCTTGCTCGCACACACTTTTTCAGTTTCAGTTCTGCCCGCACATTTTCTATAGGTTTGAGGTCAGGACTTTGAGATGGCCACTCCAATACCTTTACTTTGTTGTCCTTAAGCCATTTTGCCACAACTTTGGAAGTATGCTTGGGGTCATTGTCCATTTGGAAGACCCATTTGCGACCAAGCTTTAACTTCCTGACTGATGTCTTGAGATGTTGCTTCAATATATCCACATAATTATCCTGCCTCATGATGCCATCTATTTTGTGAAGTGCACCAGTCCCTGCTACATCAAAGCACCCCCACAACATGATGCTGCCACCCTCGTGCTTTACGGTTGGGATGGTGTTCTTCGCCTTCCAAGCATCCCCTTTTTTCCTCCAAACATAACGATGGTCATTATGGCCAAACAGTTCTAATTTTGTTTCATCAGACCAGAGGAAATTTCTCCAAAAAGTATGATCTTTGTCCCCATGTGCAGTTGCAAACCGTAGTCTGGCTTTTTATGGCGGTTTGGAGCAGTGGCTTCTTCCTTGCTTTCAGGTTATGTCGATATTGGACTCGGTTTACTGTGGATATAGATACTTTTGTAACTGTTTCCTCCAGCATCTTCACAAGGTCCTTTGCTGTTGTTCTGGGATTGATTTGCACTTTTCGTACCAAAGCACGTTCATCTACAGGAGACAGAACACATCTCCATCCTGAGCTGTATGACGGCTGCATGGTCCCATGGTGTTTATGCTTGCGTACTATTGTTAGTACAGATGAACATGGTACCTTCAGGTGTTTGGATATTGCTCCCAAGGATGAACCAGGCTTGTGGACGTCTACAATTTGTTTTCTGAGGTCTTGGCTGATTTCTTATGATTTTCCCATGATGTCAAGCAAAGAGGCACTGAGTTTGAAGGTAGGCCTTGAAATACATCCACAGGTACACCACCAATGTACTAAAATGATGTCAATTAGCCTATCAGAAGCTTCTAAAGCCATGACATCATTTTCTGTAATTTTCCAAGCTGTTTAAATGCACAGTCAAGTTAGTGTTTGTACACTTCTGACCCACTAGAATTGAGATACAGTGAATTATAAGTAAAATAATCTGTCTGTAAACAATTGTTGGAAAAATGACTTGTGTCATGCACGGAGTAGATGTCTTAACCGACTTGCCAAAACTATAGTTTGTTAACAAGAAATTTGTGGAGTGGTTGAAAAACAAGTTAAGTGTATGTAAACTTCCGACTTCAACTGTATATTCCTCTGTCCCTCGGACTGTGTACATCCACAGCCGCTCTTCTATGCCGCACTCTCTTTCATTAATCTGAGGTTGGAGGCAGGACTGCTTTGGAAATAACCTTTTTTTTGTGGCTTTTGTATCACAAGCTTTGTGTTGATTTTGGACTATATTTCCTTTGTATTTGTATTTTGTATGTATTAACGATCCACATTAGTTCCTGTCAAGGCAGCAGCTACTCTTCCTGGGGTCCAGCAACATTATATACAATTAATACAATTAAAAAATATTTCACAACATTACATTTCAACACTTTTCACAACACATGAAGTGTGTTCCCTCAGGCCACTACCACATATCTACAATACAAAATCCATGTGTACATGTGTATAGAGTGCATGTGTTAGCATGTTGTATATGTGTGTCTGTGCATGTGTGTGTCTCTTCACTGTCCCCACTGTTCCAAAGGTAACACTTTATCCATGATCTGTTTCACCTGTCCTTGTGCTTGTCTCCACCCTCTCCAGGTGTCGCCCATCTTCCCCACTTATCCTCTGGGTATTTATACCTGTGTTTTCTGGCTGTCTGTGCCAGTTCTTCTTGCTTGTTCAAGTCAACGAGCGTTTTGCCTCAGCGCCTGCTTTTCCCCAGTATCTCTTTTTCTTGTCCTCCTGGTTTTGAACCTGTCCTGAGCCTGCCTGCCGTCTGTGACTTTGCCCCTACTCTGGATTACCGACATCTGCCTGACCTGGGCCTGCCTGTCGTCCTGTACCTTGGCCCCACTGCTCTGGATTATCGACCCCTGCCTGCCTTGACCTGTCCTTTGCCTGCCTCTGTTGTATTAAACATTGTTACTTCAACACGGTCTGCACTTGGGTCTTACCTGACACCTGAGAGTACAAACTGGTCATGTCTGACCCAGCAGACTTGGACCAGCTCCGCAACGCCATCTCCTCCCATGGGGGCCGTCATTGGTAGACACGAGGAGTTGCTTCGTGGTCTGACTGAAGGGTTCCCGGACATGGATGAATGTCATAACCTAGCATTGAATGCTTTGCGGGGGCAATTCCGTGGGTTGCTCCGGTGTCTGGGAGAGTGGCTGCCCAGAAGTTACTCCAGCTTCCCTCAGCGTGACAGACGATGCGGTGGATTTCCGCACGCTAGCAGCGGAGGGTGTAACCTGAAATAATTTGCCACTTTTAGAACATTTTCAGTGCTAGAATCAGTTCTTTAAAATCCATTTTCAGCAGTTCTGAGCTAGTCCTCCTAATATCGTTTCACCACACATGAAAACAGCGTCAGCTCCCGGCTGCTTTCGTAGAACGTTCGGAAGCAGCCTTTTAATGTCCTGTACTCACGCTCCAGGATAGCAAAAGGTTTTTGCCCCGTGAACCGCCAATGACGACATCTGGTGCAATGGCTGAGAAGGTCCGGACGTTCTTTTGCCTCTAGTAGTTTAGAAAACCCCTCGAGGACCGAAGGGCGGTGGGGCCCGATGGACCCGAGCCAGCTGTAGAATCCATTGTGGATGATGAAGGGGCCGCAGTCTCAGACAGCCTCACGGCCCGGTAAGGGGGGAAAGCTCTGAGGATCTGAACCCGAGGTAGAAGCCATCGGAGAGGGAGACAGATTTTCAAGGATCACTCTGCTTTCGTGGATGACAGTTAGAAAGGGGACACATACAGTCTATGTATTATGCATTGTACTATACTTGGACAGGAGTTGAAAAGTGAAGTCTGAGTGAATGAGGGGAGATGTTGTACTGATGAGTAATACTCAGTGTGTTGAAGTTAATGTTTACTATGTGTAATACATCATTCCAAATGATCCTCAAATAATTCTTCTGAACCAACTCCTCACTACTCACTCATTCAAAACAAGTAGGCCTACACATTCTGGTGAATAGGTTTATTAATTTACACAGACATTCTCACCGATGGTGCAACGGATATCAAAGATTGACACACATGACAATACGGGGACTGTGTAGTACTATAGATAGTTGTTTGGTATAGATGGTTATTGCTGACCCCCTGATGTGTTTGTTCTGACACATCCCTCGACAGGCAATTAGAGACACCAGTCTTTAGACGGGGCCCCAGCTGCCCCTTTCCCCAGACTCTCCCTGCCCCCTTCCCCCAGCCTCTCCCTGGCCTCTCTCTAGCCTCTGTACCAGTAATTGCTCGACACCACCCGGAATCCCAAACAAAACAAGAGTACAGTTTGGAAGTTGAGGACCGATGTCCAGCTCAACATATGTTATGACTGAGACAGCCACATGTGGTTGATGCCGTTATAATTAGTGTAGACAAATGATATGTCAAGTAATGTAACTGCGTATTTGTGTTGTCTCATTCATTGTGTGTTATGGGAGGTTATTAAAGGATAACTGGATTTCTTGGAATGATATGAGGTGCTTGACAGTGTGTGTAGCCCTGCTGTAAGTGTCTCTGTTGACACAGAACACTCTCCTATTCCATCCTCATTATCAGCTAAGCCTCAGTATTATTATAGTTCACACCGAAATAATGAATTTTTCCATGCTGCAATTAATGTAGCATAAAAGCAATTTGGCACATGCTTAGATTCTTTGTTTTAAATGTAGACTTTCTCTGAATATGAAAAAATCTAATCAATGGGAAAAACAGGTATTCTATTGCTAAACAATACAGTTATTTCCCAATCTATTTCAGAGTATTCTGTTGGTTCTCCTTGTAACACAATCAGCCTATTCATTGTTATCAGCCATTGGTTCAGCATGTACTTCTCATCGGACTGCCGTAAATCAGATTTTTTTCACCTTGTTGGCTGATTGTTTTCCATCTTGATCCTTTCTCAAATAGCGTCAGATTGCTTTCTCTCAATGACAATCTCTATTTCTGATTACAGTGAGTCACTCCTAGGTTGGAACATTCCTACAGAGCGGGTACTAAGCAATACATAGCAAACTGCTGTGAGTGCCATAAATTAAATTCAAAGACACACACTTGTTTAGTGGTATTTAAAATGGTATGAATGTTCATGCAGGCTTTGATAGGTATTCAGTTGTAAATCAGCATGTTGTGGGAGGAGAGAGAGGATGCGTATCCTTCCTGTTAGTGTTGTCAGAACAGTCTCAGAACAGTCCTCTAGAGTTTGGATTGATGTCTTAAAAGACAGAAAAGCTGATCTCTTGATCTCTTCCTGCGTTCTACAGGGAATTTTGACCCCTGCTACCATGAAAAGAATGAGAAATGTTCCCTAGTCCTTCTGTCTCTTTCATTTGCCTGACGACTCAAACTGAATTCCTCCCCTGTTCTACGTCTGCTACATACTTCAGTCTGAGACTGCATCATTGAAGTCCTTTGTGGTGACGTCAAAATATGGGTTTTGTACAAAACAAAATAATCAGCGATTGGATCCTCTCTAACAATTCATAGTGTCAAAGCTAATGACACATTTTCAAAACGGTGCTTAATCCACATGTGTTCTGGCTCTGGCCCAGAGCTGGTTTCTGGGACCAATCAGAACGGTTCAAATGTCTTTGTGTAAATGAAATCGTCAGGCAGGTACTCAGATCCAGACTCATTGGGGAGAAGAAACTAACATCCATGGGCGTGAAGTAGCGTTTGGCTGGAGGAAGGAGTTTGGGTAGCCAGGCAACTCGTTCATAGCTGTCTGTCGTGCATAGCAGTGTGACTGGCCCCATTTTGTGTTCAGAAAGAAAATCCCCCTGGCCAGGGCTAGCTAAGCATGTTTATAGATCTTGAAAGTACTCCTGCAGGAATGTACTGGTGGTGTCTAAAATATATCAACAACATAACTGCCACTCTCATAGAAGTGTATCCATCCAATTTGTTTTGGCCTTTGTAGTGTCAGTGCTTTTGATGCTCAATCAATGCCATATTTAAGCAGTTGTAGCCCATTTAAATGGATTGAATTGATTCTGGCTTTCTAAGGATTTTCTGGCTAATGAAACAACAATACAGTACATAGCTCTACAAATGGAACCCACAGGGATAGAGACAGCAAAGTACATTTCAATGGTATCCATGCATCTTCTTTAATAATTGCCTTTGTCCCTAGAGATCTTAGATACGGCATATGACTGATTTTCAATTATTACACATTTTTGTGTTCTCTGGTGACTTCGTTTTTGTTGTACAGTACTTCATTTACTGCAGTGGGCTAAATCAATGTCACACCGAGTGTTTCTCGGTAGTCTTAAACAATTCTGAAAGACGACAACAACTCCTGTCAAATGTTGATTGCATCAAGAAAAGACCAGACATCAACATCACCTTACAATTTAATAACAACTGGTCCACCCTCAATAACACCCACTTCTCATGCTGTCATTGTACTGGTTCCAAAATGATGCTGAGCCACACCAACAGTCAGTCAAAGGGTAATGGAAAAGTGTTTGTCTGCTAGTAAGGCAGGCATCCCTGTACTACTGCAGCTGTACACTCACCACTCCTTCTCTCCACAATTTGACTGGTGATGGATGGTGTTTGTCCACACGGCCGATGTTCATTACAGCAGATACATAGGGAGGGAGACAGAGAGGTAGACAGCAGCAACCTGGCCCTCCTCTCCGTCTCTCCACATCGAGCACTCTTTATTTTCCACTTGTCTGTCTTCATACGAGGAGGCATGAGAACACACCTGTCACACTGAGCTGGGTCTGTGCTAGGGGACAGGCACGGGTATGCTAGTCCAGCTAGTAGATTTAGGCCAACAGTACCTAATATTTCATATACCATTTGGCCATTGTGGTATAATGGTAGGTAAATGTCTTTGTCCCATTGCATTCTAGTGACTCCCTGTGGTGGGCCAGGCGCATGCAGGCTGACTTCCGACACATTGGTGCGGCTTGCTTCCGGGTTAAGCGAACAGCAGTTGAAAGAGTTTGATACTTATTTACATTTTCTACCCCTTTTTTTCTCCACAATTTCCTGATATCCCATTGGTAGTCCAAAACAGTCTTTGTCCCATCGCTGCAACTTGGGTACGGACTTGGGAGAGGCGATGGTCAAGAGCCATGCGTACTCCAAAACACAACCCTGGCAAGCTGCACTGCTTCTTGGCACTGCTCGCTTAACCCGGAAGCCAGCCGCACCAATGTGTCGGAAGTCAGCCTGCATGCGCCTGGCCCACCACAGGGAGTCACTAGAGTGCAATGGGACAAAGACATCCCAGCCGGCCAATCCCTCCCCTAACCCGGACGATCCTGGGCCAATTGTGTGCCGCATCATAGGTTTCCCGGTCGTGGCCGGCTGCGACACAGCCTGGGATCGAACCTGGGTCTGTAATGCGATGCAGTGCCTTAGACCGCTGCGCCACCCTGGAGGCCAGAATAGTTTTAACATAAAACTGATATCCACGATAGGCGCAACAGCATTTGTTATTGTTTATGTTTTGCACATCATCATCTGCACATCTCCAGTTTTAATGCTAAATTGTAATTATTTCGCCTTTATGGCCTATTTATTGCCTTACCTCCCTAATCTAACTAAATTTGCACACACTGTACATAGATTTTTTCAATTGTGTTATTGACTGTACCTTTGTTTATTCAATGTGTAATGTGTTGTTGTTTTTGTCGCACTGCTTTGCTTTATCTTGGCCAGGATTCAGTTGTAAATGAGAACTTGTTCTCAACTGGCCTACCTGGTTAAATAAAGGTGTTCTCAACTGGCCTACCTGGTAAATAAATAAATAAAGGTGAAATTTAAAAAAAAAAAAACTCATGTTTTGAGGAAATGAGCATCCAGCATCATGATTTTAAAAAATGTACAAGGGTGCAAGGATATCAGAGGGAAAAAACTGTGTTTGTTGTTTGAAGTAACATCTTGCTTGTTGTCATTTTGTAAACAGACACGACAGTTTTACTGCTATGGATTCCAGCTTTAATTTTAGGCATTTCATGTATTTCTTTGTCCACTTTGTAGGTTTTAATGTAATTACAATCTGGAACATTTGAGAAGTGTGGCACTGAACCTGTGTTGGATGAGACCTTGTGTTTCTGATTGTATTGGGGAGCCTGCTCCATCAATATCCACTCCTCAATGAGACACACAAGCAGACAAAAATTATGCTGTGGGTGTGTTGTTTGGCAAGGATCCAACAAAAAATCTCTGCCTGATGTGTATTTAATCGCAACACCCACGTCCTTTGTGGACAAACACGCGCACCATTTCTAGAGGCAGAGGAATGATAGATCTTGATATGCAATAATGCCACTGACCCCAATCCCCTGGATGATTCATTCTGAGAGCAGGAGAAAATATAAGTGGGAGCTGGTGGATAAGTGTTGTTTAGAAGTAAGATTAGTGGTAGTTGGTTGATAAGTGTTGTTTAGAAGTAAGATTAGTGGTAGTTGGTTGATAAGTGTTGTTTGGATGAAAGAAAAGTGGGAGCTGGTTGATAAGTGTTGTTTGGAAGAAATAAATGTGGGAGCTGGTTGATAAATGTTGTTTGGAAGAAAGAAATGTGGGAGCTGGTTGATAAGTGTTGTTTGGAAGAAAGAACTGTGTGAGCTGGTTGATAAGTGTTGTTTAGATGAAAGAAAAGTGGGAGCTGGTTGATAAGTGTTGTTTGGAAGAAAGACAAGTGGGTGGTGTTACTTGGCTTTGTAAGTGAAAGGGAATGCTTGCCTCTGTACCAAATACCAAGGTTTTATGCTAGAATAACCAATGCACTGCGCAGCAGGCAATGGCAAATGTTGGGCTGGAAGGCACGCTTGTCTGATTTAAGCAGTGCTCAGAATTGTGAGTTGAAATGTGAAAATGCAGGTCTTTAGGGAGTCTATTGAGCAGAGGGTGATAATGCGCGAATCGAATATATTCAGTCATGCGTTCGTAGGCGTAAGGACCGGGTAGAGGTTTAGGAGCTAGAAGTACCATTTATGAGATGGATGGATTTTGTTTTATTCCCTCTTCATTTGTTATAGTTGGATTTAGGATGTGTGCATGCACACTTCTCTCTCAATACCCACTAGAATTATCCTCAGCTTGGATAGCTGGCGTTGACTCAAATGACCTGGGGTGTCATAAGTGCTTTTTGTACGCCAGCAGTTGGATTGCTAGCGCTGGGATTTGAGAATGGGATTTATTCTGCCAGTTGATTGTGAAATAAATGGCATTCAAAAGCTAAATGTATGTTGGCTTAGTTTTACTCACGGTGTACTCTTGTTCTGCTCAGAATTAATAGCCTTCTGAGATGCCGGTAAAGAGGCAGAATAAATAATTGTGTTGCAAAATGTTAAGCAAAGCTTTTAACTTGACTCGTGATGAAATACTGCCAAAGTAGCAGTAGTACAAAGCTTTTCCCACTTCAGAATGAAAGATGATTCTTAAAAACAAATGTCAGAAATGAGCTCATTGTTGAAAGTAAAATACACATTCAATTAAATAAGAATCTCAATCTCCTCCAGACTATGCACCCTTTTTAAAGAGTAGGAAAAGTGTAGCGTAGAGAAGTCACAGAGGGGAGGTTTTTCACCCTTTTAGCCATTGTTCCATACCAATAAACACATTTTATCTTGATTACAATATTGTGGAGTGCTGGGTGATTGACCTACGCAATTAAATCACTGGCAGACAGATGTGTAATCTTGCATTAGCCTGGGTACATAATTGCACTGACTCTGACTCTGGCTGGGTAAAGCAATCGGGACTTAGCTAAACACCTACAATAGAACATCTACTGTAGCTTTCCTCAATACTTCTATCATTTCTACTCTATATAACATACCTCTCTCTATTGTTTCTGCCTGCAGGACAGTGACCTGATCATGACCTTCAACATGTCCATGCACCGATCCTGGTGGATGGAGAACGGTCCAGGCTGCAGGGTGACCCCGGTCACCCCTCCTCCGTCCTGGGCCCCGGAGGACCACCGCTACATCAGCATCGCAGGCTGTCTGCTGGAGTACCAGTATGTGGAGGTGGCCCACAGCTCCCTGCAGATCCTCCTGGCTGTAAGTATAGTAGGCCTCTGGCTGTTTGTGTCGGGCTGCTACCCACTACCCTCCCTCTCATCTCAGCTCATCTCAGCAAGGGAATGGGATGGACAGCGCTAGGCTTTGGGCATGTGGGACTCTTTTTGTTGAAGTCCTACATGCCCTGTACAGTGACCTTGTTTCACATGAAAAGGCTTTTATATTTGGGCTATGGTGAACCATGGCATTCTGTTCAGAAATGTTCATCTTGGTTTCAGTTTAGTGAGGCTGTCTACCTGTGTTATGATGGATGAAGGAGTTAGTCGTGTCCACGGTCATCAATGCTGAGACATGCCAATATGATGTGAAACACAACCCTAATAAGGCAGTGCTTAGCGAGCAGGCAAGCAAGACCCGAGCTGCATTATTTTGTCTCGTATTAATAGCTGCCTACTACTTTAGTGACTAATGGTCTTGCGGCAATATTATAACGCAGAAAATAGTCAAGGGGAAAAATAACTCTTGGGCTTGGCGGCAGCTTTTAGTGGCTTGGCAGTGGGCCATCCCAGGGGGATAGCAAGGGAAACGCAATTCCCTTATTGATGATTGGTTTTCCCTCCGTTCTCCTCCAGTGTGTGTGTGTGTGTGTGTGTGTGTGTGTGTGTGTGTGTGTGTGTGTGTGTGTGTGTGTGTGTGTGTGTGTGTGTGTGTGTGTGTGTGTGTGTGTGTGTGTGTGTGTGTGTAGGGAAAACCGTCCCCAGTGTATCTTTATTTTTTTCTCTCTCTCCCGCCATTCGTAATTATAGTCCCCAGGCTCGCAGTGTGAGTGGGAAATTCCCACAATGCACCAGTATTTCATAATGACTTCATGTATGGCGTGTAATTAGGGGAATGTGTTAATGAAAAAGAGTGGGGTGTTGCTGCTGTGTAAATGATCACAGCAAGGTTCCCCATAGATAGATCCCAGGAGAAAATGTTCTCTCCCCCAGCCTGAGCGTTCTACCCAGCTAACCACCCGATACTTTATCTGCCTGGATTTAGAACTATTCTCAAACTCTATCAGCTCCCAACTGACATTGTGCAACCTACTTTGGATTGGATTTCAGGGCTACTTCTCTGGTTTATAAGTTAGATCTCAATATATTTTACTCTTCACATTGGAATCTTTTTCAGTCACGGACCTAACACTTGATAAGATGAAACAAGCACTTACAGATTTTCCTAACCACTGTTTTTAATGAAAAAACAATGACATTTTATGTTTAGATTGTTTTGGTTAAGAACAATCGGGAGAAGGTGGATGATCATATCCCTTTCGCCAGTCATATGCTTTGTCTACTGTAGTACAATTGCATTACAGTAACGTCGAACAAGGTCTGTGCAATGAGTCTACAGTATATTCCACCACCTGTTCCTCCCATCTCTCTTGCGGTACAGTAGAATGGACACATAACACAATTCCAAACACCAGTGAGAATTATGCTTAGAACCTGTCAGATATTATGTAGAAAATGGTTGGAGTTATTGCAAGTTCAATAACGCTTAGTCTCCTAAACACAGGAGCTGTTCCACTGGCATGGTGTCAGGAGAATGTCGGGTGCCAGGATCAATATGACAATGAGTTAAGTTCTCCCTGAAACATCGAAGGGGAAAGACGGGTGTCTGTGTCAGCAGAAACCTTTAGCCGAATGAGGGCTGATTTAAAGGACTGCATGGAGCCCAATAATACTACAATGGTTTGATACTTCTTTCTGATATATCTTTTACTGCTTCCGACATCACTTTTGTCATTGCTTAACATATCATATTTCAAATACTAAAATGTGCTTGGAGAGAGACCAAATCCATTTAAATAAAGTGTAATATTAAAACTAATGGCCAAAGTGTGTTATGCACTCTTATATAAACTAAAAGCTAGAGCTGAGAGCTCAGAGCACTAGTCTCTGCAGTGGAGTCATTTGGGAAGTGGCGTGTCATGCTTTGTCAGTATGACTGATAGCAATGAGCAAAAGTCTGCAGACTTGGCCACAGTGTCCAGCATCGACTATAAATGATGCAAATCATATACAAACATTAACACAGCATTACACATACCGGTATTCCCATAATACCTATCCAATGTTGCCATAATGCATTTTTATTGTTGTTGTTTTTAAGTAGCATTTTATTAGCTTAGTGGAAAGCATTGGGACGAATTTAGAATCTATTTGCCAAATTACCCCCAATACTCTGGTAGCGGCTTTGTGTGGTGGCACTGGAAGTCTTAACGACAGTCTTCAAAATTGGGCTGAGAAAAATTCATAATAAGCATCCAAAACACACTGCTCCTATCTCAGACATTTGACATGGATGGAAGACTGTTTAATTGTGTCTGGCAGCATGAGGCAACAATGTCAATTTTCCCCAGCACCTCTGATGGATAATGAATGGCTTTCTTTCCTCACATGAGAATTTCAGGGCTAGAAATGACTGGTTCATTATCTTTCCCCCAAACTGAATGAGTGGCTCTTTGATCTGATAACTGCAGAGACAAGCTTCCTGCCTCTCTTCTCCTGTTCTCCCCTTCTCTCCTTCCCCCTCTACCAGACAAGAACAAAATGGATCTGCAACTTTTAGTTGTCCCTCTTCTTTCATTGAAGTATAGTCATTTGACAGGGTACAACGTACCCGAGTAATAATTTATTATCTCACATTTATTAATGAAAATAACCTGGTTTAATCTAATTCAGTAATATCTATGAAAATGGTCCACAATGAAAGGGCCTCCCTGTGTGAACCAAAATGATGAACTCCTTCTTTTAGTCCTGCTCAGGTCTCATACAGAGATAATTACAAGTATTAGAGAGGAAGCATCATAGAGAGAGGGCTGTCATTTCCTTGTCATGAACACACCCACCATTTTTTAACACAACGTTGTTCCCTAAGTCTCATTGTTTTTCTATTACTTTCTTTTTTAACATCAGAGCAACAGAGCAGCACCTTGTGCTAATGAGGTTTCCCTCAAAGCGGAGAATTGATGTAGGGGCCTAATCCGTTCATTTACAACCAGCCTAGACATTAGTATGGCTGTACGCATCATTACGCCATGAGGAAGCCTCCGTCTCAAAGTAATTAAATAGAGTTGTGTCGTAATGAGAAGCCTGCAGTGGATGAGACTGAGAGAGGATTGGAATCAGTGGAGGATCTTTTTATGTTACTACTCCACTGTTCTCTCCTCTCCTACAGTCCTCCTTGTCTTTGTCGGATTGAAACTCTGAAGGACTCTGTTTTGCTATCAACATCAGACAGACAGGCTGGTAGCTACGGTAGATAATTAAGATGTTTATTGGCGCAGTGACCTTTCACCGGAGTAGTGTAAATAAAGCCAGCCCAAGCTGTTTGCGGTGGGGTCACTGTGACACTGTCAACGTGAGACTGTTGGGTTAGTTGGCCCTTAGCTGAGTGACCATATGTTATTTTCAGCTCTGGGGTTGTGAGATTCGGTGAAACTGTGGTGTCTCACCGCTCTTTCTCCACATCCCATCTACAATTACACTTTGTTCCCACCAGCCTAGAATGCTATTATCTATGGATCATGTGTTAATGTTCCCGAGGGAATCGGAGGAAAAAGTACAGAGAATCTCATATCAGTAAACATACTCTTGACTGTGTTCTTCAGCTCAGCAGTGGTCCACCATGCTCTGGGAGTGTAATCACACAGCACTGAGTGGGATTTGAACCACTGATGATGGTTAACACTATGGATGTCCTCCGTCTCACCTTGGCCACCACACCGTGGCGAGGTCCGGCCATTTTGCTATGCACCATCGTCTGCTGCATGAACCTTTTACCGTGATGTAAGCATTGAGGAGAAGATAGCATCATGGTGGAAAAACAAAACTGTTACTGCACAGAAACCGTCACAGTTTACCAGAGAAATGTACAGTACAGTAATACTGTATGCCAACAAATGCAGAAAACTGTAGGTCTCTGAACAACCAACCGCTTTTTCACTAGCTTTGCTACTATGACAATTGTTTTGTCTATAAGAACCGCTGCTTGTCAATCATTATCTGCAGTCAGATGAGGAGTGCAGGAAGTCGTTGCTGTGTTGCCAGGCAGATTTCTCTGTTCTTCCTTCACACTGGGAGGGAGAGAGAGAAAAGCAGAGCGGCAAGGCAGTACACAGAGCCACAGAGAAGGGCTCCAGCAAACGCCACCACACTACTGGGGTCTAGGGGAGAGCCTGAGGGAGAGGGGGGAGAGAGAGGGGGTGGCCAGCTCACATGGCTGGATGAGCGGCTAAATGAGCTGTGTCCGGCATACAGTAGCATGGCTGATGCCTCAGAGGTCCGTGGCCAGTTTCTCTAAGAACAGCCAGTTGTGGAAGGTCATGAATCAGAAGAGGATCCACATTCACTCTAACAAAGCTGTTAGCTGTGGAATGATGAGGCTCTAAAGGTATGACTAAGTATTCTATTTAAAACATGTGCATTGACTGTGTTTGAACAATGACATGGTTTAATGTGAGAGTAACCCTGATAGGAAATGTGAGAGTCAATTCCAGACAGTGCTGCTGTATAGCGGCTACTAAAAGTTGCACATATACAGTAAAGGCAGAGCTTCATAGAGCCGTAAGGGGACTGGGTCTGTACAGAAGAGCTAACTTGTCATTCACTGGTGCTTCCTATGACAGGAGCCATAGGACTACATTATATGTAGCAGGCTGAACTCCTGGTTAGTACCACTTACTGTCAAATGTTAACTTTACAATTATGCCCATGCTCCCATATCCAAAGTGACATCTCATAGACTCACACAGACTTGCACAGACCCGCACAGACTCGCACAGACTCGCACAGACTCGCACACACGCACGCACGCACGCACGCACGCACGCACGCACGCACGCACACACACACACACACACACACACACACACACACACACACACACACACACACACACACACACACACACACACACACACACACACACACTGGAGGAGACAGCTCTTACTGTAGGAGACAGCTGTTGGAGTCCACAGGCCCCTCTACTCCTCCATCACATCCTCTAACCTGTATAGACAGACAACAGGCATTCTGAGCCCACGGCCAGAAGAGACACTTTAATGAATGAGACTATTAAACATAGCTGTGGTGATGTGCTTATGAGAATATTTTTAATGACACTTGTAATGAATCACACCTTGTTTAATTACATAGTGCCCTCTGACAGTACTGTTGCAGTGTATTTTGTTAGGTATTCAGAGTGGGTCTTTGAATGTGAGTGTAATTGTTTGTAGAAGAGCTTAGGCCTGGGTCCATTAGCTACAAGATTAAAGGGACGCACGGCATACCCATACGTATAATACATGCACCCATCACTCAGGCACTGTGAAAGACCCCTTGTTTAGTATTTGCCTGGTTAATAGTCGAGCTCTTTGCAATATTATTTACCCTGTTGATTAATTAGCATGACCTCCAAGTGTTTAAACAATGTCATTGCTGCTTTACCGCTGTAATCTATTCACAGAGTAGTGGAAATACCTTGCTTGTTTTATTCTCCATGTGATCCCACCATTTTAATTTTTAATTTATTTTCCCGTGGTTTGGCATTTCTGTCATGATGGGATGAGAAATTCTCTCTCTCTCCTTGTCTTTCTGTCTTCAGACATTCATTTCTATTCTGCACCTGAACCTCCCTCTCTCTCACTGCCTGCAATGTTCATTTCAATGGCTATTGTTCAAAGCTGTGTCTGGCGCGGATAACAGAATGGAAAGATGGGTATCTGTAGAGAAATCACTATTGAAGACCTGGCGGCTGGGCTCTGGGTAATATAAAGCAAACACTAAGGCCAATTTGGTCAAGTCATTTTAAGAGGATTGGAGGAGGTATCAGTCATGGTGGAGGAATCTGTTCCTTTGATGCATCAGTGAAGGAAAAACACTTTGCCTTCCAAATCTTCCAAGTCTCTGATTGAATCTCGAAGTATACAAATTAAACAAAAAGCAAAGGCCACAGTGATAGATGAATCCAATTCATTTAGCCAGGATAGGTGCTTTGCTCAAATTGCCACATCTTTTGACAATCTGTTTTTCATCCCCAAAGACTACACTTGTTTCATGCCTGTGCATGTATAGAAAGCTATTTTTTATGCTGTCAGTTCTGTGAATAGTGAATGCTTTAGCCCCTGGAGTAAAATGAATCAGCTTTGACAGTGGCCAACACCCTGAGGGAAGTGAATCAATTTGCTTCATTACATGTCAGTCCCTGAAGACCCACACAGAGACCATGGCCGCACAGAATTGCAATCTTAGACTAATTGTTGTATTGAAACAGAGTCATGCTCAGCAAATCATTCAGCAGACACCCGTCAGTCTGGCTCACAACGTTGTTATCAGAGAGGCTTCAGTATCAATCTCAGGTCCCTTTCAATCTCTCTCTCTCTGTTCTTATTCAAAGCCTGTTTCTCTGTGTGTCTCTCTCTCCTGGCCCACCCCTGTCCTCTTCCTCGTCCTCTCTCTGTGAGAAGGGCTTGTTGTTGTGGAATAACGGCGTGGACCTGGGCTCAGTGACAGGAGAGCTGATATTGTCAGGATCTCTGACGTGTCAGAGCTTCTCATCTGATAAGCCAGAGAGAGAGCGAGATTGGCGGCGAAAAGGCGGGCGCCTATTTTTCAAATGTCAGAAACGATACGGGACGGTGCTTGATGGGACCCCGCGAGCTGCGAGGGTACAGTGTTTCATTCCACTGCTTTAATGATGAGAGCCCCCCCCAACGTCCATATCACTGAGCTGGACATGATGAGTCTGCCTCCACCCCACTGAGCTGATTATTTCCAGGGCACAAAGTGGATAGATAGCACTGCACTGGTGCTGCTGGGGCTCGGCCATCATTGGGAAAGCATTGTAGTGACACTGACGCTGTTAGTAGCAGCGTACGGCCTCGGTCACGACACAACATCGTCAGAGTAAAAATAAATGGCTGTCTATCATTGTGACATGTAGGACATGCCGTGGTGATGTTTAGCTCAGCCGCGTATGTTTTGACACAGGGCATGTTATTTGTATGCTCTCCACTGTCACAATAGGGATATACTGTAATGTGTTTGGATAGAATAGCAAACAGCCTTGGTGTGTGAAGTACTGTATGTGTATGATGATGATACAGTATGGGTTGTATTTTGTGGCGCTCTAGTTACAGGAAGCACATGTTCTCTGGGGATACAGTTAGGGAATAAACATGTTCCTAATGTTTACTGTAGCATTAAGATATGTTAAGATAATCCGCTTTGTGTTAAGAAGGCCTTTGACCCTACCTATTTGACCCTGCCTATTTGACCCTGCCTATTTGACCCTGCCTATTTGACCCTGCCTATGTTACTTGACGTGTTATGAAATAGCCATGAGGGCTTTGGGAGGTCACAGGAACAATTAGAAAGAAGTCACGCAAGCTAAGCACCAAATGGCTTATTTTCCCCCATGACCCTCCTATTTAGGGGAAAGATGTGAGATAGATTTTTCTGTTGTCAGACAAGCGATCAAGCTTCACATAGGTGCATCACACTTTACAATTAGAAATACACAGATACTCAGGCACATATTGAGGTCAAAACTAGCATTACTATAGCTTTACCATCTTCTCAGGCCGATATTGTAATGCGGTGCGTGCTGGTGGCAGGGAAGTCAGACGCAGGAGAATGAACTTGGTAAAAACGGAGCTGTTTAATAAACATTCAAAAAACCTCTGAAAACCAAAGTATACAAAAATAACATAATAGGGTGCAAAACCCGTCGCACACCAGAACAAATAACACACCTACATACAACAAACAATCTCTGACAAGGACATGAGGGGAAACAGAGGGTTAAATACACAACATGTAATGAATGGGATTGGAACCAGGTAGACAAGACAAAACCAATGGAAAATGAAAAGTGGATCAATGATGGCTAGAAGGTCCGTGACGTTACCCGCCGAACACCACCCGAACAAGGAGAGGGGCCGACATCGGCGGAAGTCGTGACAGATATTAGCTGGCGTGCCATTCATTTGGAGACTTTAGACTCAGTATACAGAGCAAGCATCTACTGAAGGCTCTCAGGGCTCAGTACATTATAGAGGGGCCATATGCCGTCTTGGTATTCAAACAGTAGTTTGGCCAAGATCAATGGAGAGATGTCTGAATGTATTATAGTAAACAAAGAGAAATTCTGCTCCAAGCTCAGAGATTTGGCTTTTACATCAAGCAATCAATGCCTGGACAATGGCCACATAATGATTGTCAAGTGATGGAAAAGTATCTCTGCAAAGCCAGTAAGGTTAGCCAATAAGACCAGAACCAATTAAGCAGAGTTGTGTATTTTGAGATGCTTTGCCAGAGGTAAAGCACATTATCTAACCCACCTTGGGTCACATCCATCAATTAATTACTGTAGTCATGTGTGGTTGTAGGTGGAAGCAGCATCAATGTAGAAGGATATTATGGAATGTACCTTTAATGGTCTAGATCAGGAATGGGTAACTTTGATGGGGTGGGGGCCACAAAAAAACAGAACTCTAGCTGTCCGCTAGACTACCTTACCAATCCCCCAAAACAATTGCGGGCATGGGATAATTAAGTGACTGCTGATGCACAACCAAATGTCCAGTTATTACTCTAACGCTCAACAGTATGTTGAGACCTCGACTGAGTTCTAAAATGTGTTGTTGAAATTGGTCAGTGCGCCTACGAAAGGGGGACGGTGCTCCCAGTTGCCCGTCCCTGTAACCATGACCAGTGAAAATGAGAACAAATAGTCCTCTCCTGTGTGAGTTACCAACCAGTGCAAACCCAATAAAGGTCATTTCACCGCAACCTTCCGTCCGTCAACATACATGCAACAACCATGTCATGTAACCAGCCTATTCCTGTTTCAAGATGGACTCTTTGCCAACAGGAGTGCACAGCATGCTATAAAGGAAGCGATTTCTGCATTCAGTCCTATTTGGCCATGGTATGTTTGGCCCGGGCTTGTGAGACTTTTGATGTCTGTCTCAGACGTATAAAGGAGATGGGAAACTGTATGAGGGGAATCATTGTCAAACACTTCACAAACATCTCTGTGTGCTTGAAGAGAGTGGGAGGAAAGCACCAACCATGTGTTTATTGTGCTGTTACACTACCATGTCAAAAAGCGACTCATTCTCCCCAACAGTTAAGTGCCTTCACAATTGTGAAAGTGGAAAATTGGGACTGATGTGTGTAGTTGGAGAATCACAGTAATCTCAGAGGAAGCAAAGCCTTCTGCTTTATATCTGATCATTTGGTTTGGTACCACTGAGACGGTGCAACAGCTATCCTGAAGTAAAAGAGCTCTCTCCTGGTACAATGCATTGATTGATTGTTATCTCTTTGGATTCTCTAGAAATAGCAGGGCAACCAAACAGGGCATATAACATCATTAAAGATCATTATGAATAATTGCTTTAGGGAATGACTTAATAAATATGACCTTTCAGTAGAGAGGGATGTGTTTAAACCACGTACTATTTCAACATTCAGTGATTCTGCTAAAGATGCATAACCCATTACCTTGTTTGCTCAAGAGATTCAGACTAAATGTTGAATAATCCTTCTTATTAATGCATTTTTAACCTAGCGGCTTAATATTGATTGCCTGTTGCTTAGACATATTACTTTCATTTGTGTTATATGCTGTTTTCCAAAGCACACATTTGGCTTGGAATCTGTCTGGGGTACAGGCCAATACATGTTTCCCCACATATAGCTTTGAGTAGTGACCATCAGGCTTGGTTGAGAGTAAAAAACAGAATAGTTTAGGGTTTCTTGTACATACCAGTCAGATAAAAATGCACCTCGACAGAATGGTCTGGTTTGGTGGAATCTCTCTTTACTGTGTGTGTGTGTAAGTTATGTTCTTACTTGAAATATTTAATGTTTCAATTTCTCAAAACTCTTTCAGGTGAGTTTATTTTGTATTTATCCTGCCATCCTCTTTCTGGAAAACTGTGGCCATTGATATAAGAGGTAAACTTGTTTGAAAGCATTTATGATTCAGCAAGAAAGTTGGTAGACATTTTATGCATTCTCATTAGAATTTTGACTTGACACATTTTCAGTTAAAAGCATGTGATTAATTAACCAATTGCATTGATTCCAAAATGTATTTCTAATGACACAAATGAGGAAAGGAGTTTATCTGTGTCCCAAATGGAACCCTATTCCCTATATCGTGCACTACTTTTGATCAGAAGCTGGACAAAAGCAGTACACTATATGGAATAGGTTGTCACGATCGCTGTCTTGAAAAAGACCGGACCAAGGAGCAGCGTGCCGAGCGTACATTTTTTCTTTATTTCTTTAAATGTTGCCAACAAAACAACGACCGCGACGCTCCGTAAGGCTATACCTGCATCAAACAAAGACAACTACCCACAAATACAAAAGGAAAAAAGGCTGCCTAAATTTGATTCCCAATTAGAGACAACGATAGACAGCTGTCCCTGATTGAGAACCATACCCGGCCAAAACATAGAAACAAAGAACATAGAGTTTCCCACCCTGACCAACCAAACATAGGGAATAAAAAGATCTCTACGGTCAGGGCGTGACATAGGGTGCCATTAGGATTCACACTCTATCCTCATCCATTATGTACAATGTTTTACACTACAACCTACAGTATATACATCTATCATTTGACCTCTTTGCTTTCTCTCCTCTTATAAAAAGATGCCCACCAGCTGAAGGCTCAATAGAGAAGTCAATGAGCTTGGGCCGTGGCCATGATTAAGGAAGTAAAAGGTTAATTTAGCAACCGAACAAGACCAATGCCAATGTGGAACTCACACAGCACAAGCTCAGGGGGTCTTTGCTGTGGAGCCCCTCCCTCCACCGTAGGGAGACTAATTCAGATGAAGAGCTGGGTGTATGTAGGTCCCCCAAGGAGGGTTAGAATGAAGACAACTGAATTGGTTTCTGCTCTAAGGGTGGAAAATTACTAAAGACACAGAGGTTTATTTGGATTAGACCTAAAGAATGGTCCCAGCTCACAGATGAAAGTCAGCCCTTTGTCTACATTACATGAAAGCTAATGAATTCCTCAATCTCTTATTTTCTAAGGACTTTAACTGTCAAACGATGATTCACTGATGTATCAATGTATAAAAACATACACCAGGGGAAATTCACTTGTAAATACACTAATGAGTATATTCATATATTAGAATAACACAAAGTAGCTTTGGAAAATGTTGGCTAGTAATAATACTGGGTTCATACTGTGTACTGTGCAGATTAAATGTCTTTGATGGTTGTGGATGTGTGGGGTGATGCTTTGCCATCTTTGAATTATGATGAATACATTTGCTCAGAGCCCATTTTCCAAATGTTCTCCAGTCTTTTGTTCTCAGTATGGGGTTAAATACTAGGGAAACATTTCAGCGAGGCTTTCGCTTGTCCTCAATCTTTCTGTGCTGTATTACACAGTGTGTTCAGGGCCTCATTTAGAGTGATGCATCAGTCTGCCATCCACAGCATTTACCCCCAGAATCTCTGATGTGTGGCAAACAGAAAACCTTGTTTTATAGGAACTGCTGAAATGCCACTTGGCTTTATTGTGATGAGTAATAAAACACACATCAGACCCTTAGTATACTCTGTAAATGCCTCACATATACAATCAGCACTTCCCTAAGCCAGGTCTGGTTTTACAAGAGTCTGTATGCCAACAGTTGTCCTATTTAAAAGATTTGATGGAGTCAATGTACTTAGATGTTTAGCCTTGATGACATGTTGTAGCTTGCTTCCATTTCCTGGCGATGCAACCCCAGTAAAAAAGCTATGGTTCCAATAAAAGGTTGTTTGATGGTGAAAGCTGTCAACTGCCAATGACCAGTTGTTGGCATGTTAAGCAGCCTCGGCCCAGTTTATAAACGCGAAAGACCAAGGCTACCCGCAGCGGGCCAGAGAACGCAGGAGGATGGAGTCAAGGACATGTGAATTACCTTATGCACAAGCTGAGCCGCACACAGTTTGAAATGGGAGTCTACGCTGAAACAGAAATAGGTTGAGTGATGCCACACAACACCAGGAAATTGATTAAACTATGTGATTTCGCACCACTTTTTATGAGGAGATAGGTTAGCTGGGGAATTCCATCCACATCAATTACTCTATGAGGGACTTTTGAAGTTACATTTTCCCTGCTGAGCTCTAATATTCGAGGGTGAAATAAAAGATCTGAGTATTAATACAATGTGAGGTTTTACTAGGCTAGGTTCCAGGATTTTTACACAAGCAGCGTCATGTTCACAGCACTAGACTTGGCACAGTATCCAAAATGCAATACCCCACTCTATGATTCTGATGTCAAACAATCCATATGAAACCCATTTTTGGCAACAAAGAATATATATATATTTTCAATGGTGTTTACTGTAGAGAATGTTTAGTCAATTGTTCTCTGGCTGAATTGGTACATTCTAAATGAATGGGCCCGTTGTGAAAACACTCCTCCTCCTCTCCTCCTCCATTGTCATGTCAGTTGAATTTCATAAGTGCTGCACAATTGAAAGTGGAGAGTCCTCTGTCTCAGCCCTCAACACTCCTTGACCTTTGGGCCGTGATTTGCATGTGATCCATCCATACAACAGCACCCTCCGAATAAAATAAGGCCAACATGTGAACAGTATCCCACCAGTGCAAAACATGTCACTTACTCAGTGTCGTGGAGGACAGTGTCATGGCTGTCAGCTGCACAACAGAGGAGACTGTGTCTGTTCATTTATAAGGCTCCTGATTCAATCAGTCTTTGAACAGTAACACAATCAGTTATATCCAAAGTCAACTGGACAAAGCTTCCTTTTAAAAGTGACAGTTATGAATGTAGTACAGATGTGTGTCTCACTGACTCTCGCCTAAACAATAGAGAATGGCTGTGTTGTGCGTCTGTTTATAATGCTTGCGTTGAGAGCAGTCATGCTCCCAGAATTATTCTCAATTATGAATGGTTTTCTCAGAAACTCTGCATGTATTATTCAGATTTATAGAGTCAAATTTTAACCAACCGTCAATAATCATCTTCACAGTGGAATTTCCTATGGAGTAAAACAGCTTGTGTTTAAAGGAGCCTTTATCATAAGAATACCCACAAATTAGGCTTACACCCTGTGACATGGTTCTAAACGAGATACCTTTGGCTAATCAGAGGAGCTGTGTGTGTGTGTGTGTGTGTGTGTGTGTGTGTGTGTGTGTGTGTGTGTGTGTGTGTGTGTGTGTGTGTGTGTGTGTGTGTGTGTGTGTGTGTGTGTGTGTGTGTGTGTGTGTGTGTGTGTGTGTGTGTGTGTGTGATGTTTTTTTGTCTGGTAATCACACAGCAAACAAAAACAGCAGCTCCTTTGTTTCACCTCCTCAGTGCTCCTGATGGGTAAAGTGTGCAGTGTGTTATGTGTGGCGGGGCCGGCATTGTGTGTGACTAGTGTCTGTGAGTGTTGGCCTGTGCTACCAGCCTACTGCAGAGACAGAGTGTGGGGCGGGCACATTATTCAGAGTAAATGAGAGTGAGACCTTGAGGTATTCCCATAATCTTAAATCTGGGGTTGCTCAGATTTGTAACTGTGTCTGTTTGTGGCCCTTAGACTCCAAACAATGCCTGAATATGAGGACGGCACACCCACTATCTACATGGCTGTCCACAGTACGGTCACGTGCATAGCCTCCTGTCTGACTGAATCCTCTGTGACATTGAGAATGTCCATTTCTCTCCACACACTGACCACAGTCAAAATCCCAGCTTCCCTATCGCCCAATCCAATCAGAGACCTCCAATCACTGGCCTATGAAATTACAGGCCTAAGGAGGAGCGGGGGAAGAGAGTAATATTGTTGTGTTCTGGGTTTTATTAGTGCCTAGAGCAGGGATATCTAGTATGCTACTGTATTTCTCTCAGGATAAGCCTCCAATTAGATTTCCTATGTTCCTATGTTCCCTTGGCTTTCTATTGTTATACTTAATCCACTAAATCTTCATATTAGGTGACACATTTTAAATACAGTCTCAATAAGAACCGCCAGGCCCACATTATTTGATACCGTCCATTAGATTTTTTTCAGGCTGTGGCTGCGAATACGGAGTTGTCGTCCCCGGACCCTCTGGAAACCTTTTTTCTCAAAGCTACCAATCCAGATCGCGTTCTGCGCATGTGTTAATTTACACACATTTTTTTCTACGTATCTGCTGCTCACACTGCTGCTCACACTCCTACATTCACATTTCTCTCTTTACCCACCCTCTTCTGAACCATTATGATATAGCCAATGTCTCTGCCTCATCTGAAGAGCTGGAATAAAAACCATGAGGCGATTTGAACAAACATTCAAGGCCATTATGAAGGCTACAACCTTCTCTGTCTGTTGTAACAGATATTGCAGTTGCATAAGCACATTGCATTGGAGTAAAAACAATCAACATTTTGTGTGATATAGGATAATCTTTGTAGCTGCTGCCATATCGTAGCCACTAGCCAGAGTTGCTGAAAAATAACACTAATACTTTGACTGCCTGTCTGCCTCCTGCTTAGCCAATGTTTGTATGATTAAAAAATAATATTAAATCGCTAATTAGACTGCGTGTCTGTGTCTTGCTTGAATTTGATATGCTGCCTAGATAGCTGCATGCAACTCCCCACTTGAGTGTTGCATTGGGGCAAATGACAATCTGCGAGTTTGTACGAACATGTTGATCATGTCTTTTGTGTAGAACATATAAATAGCTGCATGAAGACTAACTCCCCTCCTGAAAAAAGAAAATGAAATTGTGCTTATGCCTAATAGCCTACTGAGGCATGGAATGCAGTAGTTGGAACATGTCGACCATGTCCTTTGCGTACAACATACATTTTTGTAGGCTACACCAGACAAAGGCGTTCATCGCCGATCAAGGAAGGAGAAGAGGCAGCGGAGCAGCTAAACACAGCAAAAAAAGAAACGTCCTTTCACTGTCAGCGGCGTTTATTTTCAGCAAACTTAACGTGTAAATATTTGTATGAACATAACAGGATTCAACAACTAAGACATAAACTGAACAAGTTCCACAAACATGTGACTAACAGAAATGGAATAATGTGTCCCTGAACAAAGGGGGGGTCAAAATCAAAAGTAACAGTCAGTATCTGGTGTGGCCACCAGCTGCATTAAGTCCTGCAGTACATCTCCTCCTCACCAGATTTTCCAGTTCTTGCTGTGAGATGTTACCCCACTCTTCAAACCAAGGCACCTGCAAGTTCCCGGGCATTTCTGGGGGGAATGGCCCTAGCCCTGACCGTCCAGTCCAACAGGTCACAGACGTGCTCAATGGGATTGAGATCCGGGCTCTTTGCTGGCCATGACAGAACAAGGACATTCCTGTCTTGAAGGAAATCACACACAGAATGAGCAGTATGGCTGGTGGCATTGTCATGCTGGAGGGTCATGTCAGGATGGGCCTGCAGGAAGGGTACCATATGAGGGAGGAGGATGTCTTCCCTGTAACGCACAGCGTTTAGATTGCCTGCAATGACAACAAGCTCAGTCCGATGATGCTTTGACACACCGCCCCAGACCATGACGGACCCTCCACCTCCAAATCGATCCCGCTCCAGAGTACAGGCCTCAGTGTAACGCTCATTCCTTCGACGATAAATGTGAATCCAACCATCACCCCTGGTGAGACAAAACCGTGACTCGTCAGTGAAGAGAACTTTTTGCAAGTCCTGTCTGGTCCAGCGACGGTGGGTTTGTGCCCATAGGCGACGTTGTTGCCGGTGATGTCTGGTGAGGACCTGCCTTACAACAGGCCTACAAGCCCTCAGTCCAGCCTCTCTCAGCCTATTGTGGACAGTCTGAGCACTGATGGAGGGATTGTGCGTTCCTGTTGTAACTCGGGCAGTTGTTGTTGCCATTCTGTACCTGTCCCGCAGGTGTGATGTTCGGATGTAGCGATCCTGTGCAAGTGTTGTTACACGTGGTCTGCCACTGTGAGGACGATCAGCTGTCCGTCCTGTCTCCCTGTAGTGCTGTCCCAGTACGGACATTGCAATTTATTGCCCTGGCCACATTGCAGTCCTCATGCCTCCTTGCATCATGCCTAAGGCACGTTCACGCAGATGAGCAGGGACCCTGTGCATCTTTCTTTTGGTGTTTTTCAGAGTCTGTAGAAAGGCCTCTTTAGTGTCCTAAGTTTTCATAACTGTGACCTTAATTGCCTACCGTCTGTAGTGTCTTAACAACTGTTCCACAGGTGCATGTTCAATAATTGTTTATGGTTTATTGAACAAGCATAGGAAACTGTGTTAAAACCCATTACAATGAAGATCTGTGAGTTATTTGGACTTACCAATTATCTTTGAAATACAGGGTCCTGAAAAAGGGATGTTTCTTTTTTTGCTGAGTTCATGTAGGCAGCAGCTACAAAAAAAATCCCTGAAGATGCGCAGAAACCTCTATATCTTTAGCCACTGCAGATTGGGGTTACAGAAAATCCAGAACCACAGCCTATCTGTTTAAAAAATAAATATGCATATGTATAATCACTATTTGTGAAATGTCTCTTAAACCATGTTTTTTTTACCCCATTGACGATGCAGGGCTTCTTTTTGGAACATTGTTTATGTGCCTCTGTTTTTCAGTGTCTCTTCAACATCTCTATATGACCCATTTCATAGAGCAGTGTGATACACTAGACGCTGTACTAACACCTGTTTCCTCAACACAGAATGTTTTCCACATGGAGATGCTCTTTTGATCTCTCAATCATATTCTACTTTTTCTCAGTGGTGGCTCATGTTTTCCCACCAATAAGTTTGTGTAGCTCTCTTCATCTCTTGAGGGCATGGACACAAACATCTATGTTTCCTTCACTGATTGTGCTATTCTAATTGGTCCCCTTCTCACTGTAAAATGTCACCACTCTCCAGAAAATGTATTTGATTACCTTTCCCCATTTCTCTTTTTCAGCTTGTTGGGTTCATCTATGCCTGTTATGTGGTGAAGCTAATCTCGGAAGAGGAAGACAGCTGTGAGTATTGCCTTTCAATTACTATGGTAGATCTATGAGAAATATGGCTGATTCCTACAGTCACACTTTTTATGGTGAGTCATTTCCCTTTGCTTGTTATAATGATGACTCAGCCAATTTTAAAAGGGCCATCTCACCTCATGTGCCTTAGTGAAACACACATATTTTATTCATAAGCGTTACCTGACCAATCACATAACAGTAATGAGCCATCTTCCTGGACTCGCTCCATGATATAATAACTAAAGTGTTTATATCCAGCTACACTCTTAGAAAAAAAAGGTGCTATCTAGAACCTAAAAGGGTTCATTGGCTGTCCCCATAGGAGAAACCTTTGAAGAACCTTTTTTGGTATCAGGTAGAACCCTTTTGGGTTCCATGTAGCACCCTTTCCACAGAGGATTCTACAATGACCCAAAAGGGTTCTACCTGGAACCAAAAATGGTTCTACATGGAACACAAATGGATTCTCCTATGGGGACAGCTGAAGAACCCTTTTGAATAAGAGTATAGATACAGTATGTCTGGCTCAAGGTTGACATTTCTGTATTCCTGTGTTTACAGAGTACTTTATTTACTCGAATAACTGAGCATTGGCATGTACATTCCTCATCTGGTCGGATCTTTAAATTTAGCCAAGTTTAATGCTCCAGCAAACATTTGGATTTAGATGTTGCTGGATTTAAACAATTTATTTTATTGATCCCAGGCCCAGCCGCTTGTGGATCCCAGCCTTAAAGGAAAGTGTGGGAAATGTCCCCATTTGTTAAATTCAGAAAACATTGCAGCACATACCCAGTCAAGTTGCCTTGTTCCAAAATGCATGAATTATTCTCTTTGGCCGCTGCCTCATTTTTTAGAAAAGTTATATTAGGACAGGAATTAGTTTTTGTGTGATTGTCATTTATAATTGATATTGATTGCTGTAATACATGTGCGACTTCTCCTTGTTACCGGTCTTGCTTTGTAAACTATGTGTTGGAAAGAATGCATTTGCCAAGTACTCCGGCATACTAGATCAATACCATTTTTCTTCTAGCGATCTCTCTTGCATTCTCTCCATTTGCAACATTCATCACCAAGCAACAGACATAAAGAGAAAGCAGGAACGAGAGGGGATAGAGAGAAAAGTATAGAGAGGGAGGAGGTCACATGAGGCGACTCTACATGCCTTCTCTGTCATTTGGGATTTTTTTTCACTGCATTAATTCAATTTTTATAATTATAGTTATTAAAATTCACTGTATGGTTGGTACAGCAAGCCTTTATTAAGAGTGCTCACCTCCCCTAGGTCCCAGCACAATACTGTTGGTGGTTGGTAGGTTGAAAAGACTTATCCAAATGCACTGAAATTATACCTGACTACTGGTTAGTGTGGTCACAACAGAACATTGTATGTGTCACGTTCTAACCTTAGTTCTTTTGTTATGTCTTTGTTTTAGTATGGTCAGGGCGTGAGTTGGGTGGGTTGTCTATGTTCGTTTTTCTATGATTTGCTATTTCTGTGTTTGGCCTGGTATGGTTCTCAATCAGAGGCATCTGTCAATTGTTGTCCCTGATTGAGAACCATATTTAGGTAGCCTGTTTTCTATTGTGTTTCGTGGGTGATTGTGTTCTGTCTTTGTGTATGTCACCAGACAGGACTGTTTCGTGTCATTCTCATTTATCGTTTTTGTTGTTTTGTTCGAGTATTCATTTTCATTAAAAGGCATAATGAATACTTACCAAGCTGCACCTTGGTCCTCCTCTCTTTCTCCCAACGACGAACGTTACAGTACGCCCATTACTTGTCAACAATGCAGATTCTTCCTATGGCAAGATTTTAATATAATTGAAGAAGGCTTTGCGTCTGATAACATGGTAATGTTTCCTAATACAGCTTCAATGTACAGACAGTACATTTTATATGGGAGCTATTATGAGAGACATCACTGAGAGATTCATAGGGTGTGCAGTGAGGTTGCTCCCTCAGGCTATAATTTTTTTTGTGAAATAAGGGATGCAGCACTTAGTAGACTATTTCCTCTACATTTAGCATGGGAATCTGAGTGTAAAAAATGCAGCGCTTCTCCTGGCTGTGCTGGAGCCCCTGTGAGACAGCCAAAAGGCAGGCAAGAGTGCTGAACCATGACCACAGCCGAATGTGAGTCTCTCAGCTACCTGAGATTGCCTATCAGACCACAGCGCTCTCTCTCTAAAAGAACATCTCCAGACATAGCTTTCCCGTCTTTAGAGCCCAAATGTATCCTTCCCTGACAAAAAATGGGGAGTACCTCAATTTGAAATATTAAAGAGCACATCTTGAATAAGTAAAGGATTCCCTCAGGCATTGTTATGATAAAAGTCATCTGGGTCCAAATTAAGAGCAGGTTCTATTTGCCACTCAATAATGGCTGTTAGAAATGTGCCCTTCAGGGAAAATGAAGCTTTAATTGTAATTTGCACTTGACAATCTCGTGGATGTATTTGATGTATTCCAGAGTTGAAATTTAAAGTACCTGGAAAAAGCCCATGAAGGATAATACTATATTTGCAACGTGACAGAGGAGGTTTGATGTCCTGCATGAAATGATTGCCGAGAGACACTGTTTAATTTGCCCAACACAAAGGAATAATATTATCCAACAGTGTTCATATCCTCCAGTGAATGAGAATGGTATTGATGGTTTGATCCCTGGGACATGAGGAAACACTGATCTGGGAGCTGTATTGGCTATTACAGCTCCAATTAATATAGTACATGAAGCACCTCAGAGAAGGTAATGAACAGCTAAAACCAATCAACACGCTCACTCCGTAATTACACTTACTATCAAGGGTAATATCCCAGGGTCCATTTAAAAGAAAGGACAGTATTTAAAATGATTTAGTCTCCAAGAGAAGAGGAGAGAGAGAATGAAGAAGAGGGAGGGAATAAAGGTGCTACAAGTACTTTTTTTGCATTTATAACAAGTAAACGAGAATACAGCTTCCTCTGTTGGATTTGCAATCAGGGTCAGTGTACCAGTAAGGTGGAACCTCATGTTGATTGGCCCTTGGCGGCATTTCATTTGCCACTGCTTTGTCATACCAACTTGTTGTGACGGCTTAAGACAAAACAATTTGGAGACATAGACCAAGTCGTGCTGACTGCTATTCTAAACACTACTGCCATCAAACCGTCCCCTATATCTTATAAGGCCTACTTAATACAGCACAATCATTATGTGTGTTACGTCACCAAGTCACCAAGAGCTTATTTTTTCATGTTGGCATGGTAAACATAAGTAGCCGGCAGGCATTTAACCATTAGGGCATTATACACAAACATTATTCCCTCCACCAAAAGGAAAATATGAAAATAGCTTTTTTATAAAAACACATAATGGTTTGCTTGTGGGCAAAATATTAGCATTTACTCTGCAGAACAATACTGAACATATACACTTAGGTGCTGAAGCTACATTTACTGAAACTAAATAAACAACCTTGTGATGCGAACCTTGACCTTTATTGTATCCTTCATACAGTACAATAGCTTGGGTCTATAAGGTTGTATCTGCAAAAAGACTATTCTGAGATAATTGGCTTTAAAGTTCCGAACCATTATTGGTTTGAATGATCTCAGCAATTTTTTATCTTGTACTCTTTTGAACTTAATAACATGAATTGGGGTATTTAGAATACTATATACCTAGAGAAAATTGAACAGAACAATGGTTTGTCAATAAGAACATTTTGATAAAAATGCAGATAGAACCTTATAGTCCCAAGCTTTCGAGTTAGCATTTTGTTGAAACTGCCTGATTGAGATGTGGCCATTCTCCAGATCTTAAATTGTACACTTTCTGTCTTATCGCTGCAGGTCCTCTGATAAGCCTGATCAGAGTACACAGGTTAATGCCTATAATGAGGGCCAACAAGGATTTAGAGCTTTTGGTGAACATTCCCTAAATGTACCATTATAATGATGATAATGCCAAACCTTCCATCACCTCCCATTCAAGGCAGTAGGGAAGGAAGGGGGCACTCATCAGCTAATCAGTCTTATCTCAGTGTTTCGTTTGTCTTAGAGACAGACTCGGATGCATTAAGACATTGGATCTTATCAGAGGCTTTAGTACCTCCGTCTTTTTGTGTTAGGCCCAGATACCCAGATCTGCTGGGGCTTGAAACTGCTGGCAGGCCTCTGTGGAGGGCTGGGCCCTAATCCTGTCCAGTTTGTATTCTGTGTGATCTGCAGCATGACTCCACTGCGGATATCACCAATACCCAGCCTTTAGATGGTCCAGACACTGATTATCTACTGCCTGGGATTATCACAGACACAAGCAGGCACACGCTTATTTAGAGACACAGAAGCACACACACACACACACACACACACACACACACACACACACACACACACACACACACACACACACACACACACACACACACACACACACACACACACACACACACACACACACACACACACAGAGAGAGAGAAGCACACACATACAGAAGCACATACACACACACACACAAGCCTTTGTTTGATCTCACAGTAACCAGATATCCTCTTTTTCTTTGTCTCCAGTTGATTTTATAGGAGGGTTCGACTCCTACGGTTATCAAGGGCCTCAGAAGACATCCCATTTGCAACTACAACCCATGTATATGTAAGTGCAATGTAGCTACATCTCTTCACACCTGCTATTACAGTACTTCTGAAATGTTTTCTCCTGGCACCAAGACTTGTCTTGTCTTGGTGCCAAGTTCACTATGTTTTCACACTTGAGTCTATAAATTGGACGAATAGGACTAGCCTATGTGAGGACATTATAATGTAAGGCAGAGAGAAGTCTCATCTATAAATAATGCTAGTGTCAATACAGATAAAGAAATAGCTTGGGTCAACAATGAGGCAGGGAATGTTTGTATCTGGACTAGAGGTCGACCGATTATGATTTTTTTTTTTTCAGCGCCGATACCGATACCGATTATTGGAGGACTAAAAAGGCCGATACCAATTAATCGGCCAATTTTTTTATATATTTTTTTTATTTGTAATAATGACAATTACAACAATAGTGAATGAACACTTATTTTAACTTAATATAAAACATCAATAAAATCAATTTAGCCTCAAATAAATAATGAAACATGTTCAATTTGGTTTAAATAATGCAAAAACAAAGTGTTGGAGAAGAAAGTAATATGTGCCATGTAAAATATGTGCCATGTAAAAAAGCTAACGTTTAAGTTCCTTGCTCAGAACATGAGAACATATGAAAGTTGGTGGTTCCTTTTAACATGAGACTTCAATATTCCAAGGTAAGAGGTTTTAGGTTGTAGTTAATGTAGTATTTATAGGACTATTTCTCTCTATACCATTTATATTTCATATACTTTTGACTATTGGATGTTCTTATAGGCACTATAGTATTGCCAGTGTAACAGTATAGCTTCCGTCCCCCTCCTCGCCCCTACCTGGGCTCGAACCAGGAACACATCAACAACAGCCACACTCGAAGCATCGTTACCCATCGCTCCACAAAAGCAGGGCAAGGGGAATAACTACTCCAAATCTAAAAGCGAGTGACGTTGGAAACAGTATTAGCACACACCCAGCTAACTAGCTAGCCATTTCACATTGGTTACACCAGCCATTAGGCTGATAGGCTTGAAGTCATAAACAGCGCTGTGCTTGCGAAGAGATGCTGGCAAAACGCACGAAAGTGCTGTTTGAATTAATGATTACGGGCCTGCTGCTGCTCAGTCAAACTGCTCTATCAAATCAGACTTAATTATAACATAATAACACACAGAAATACGAGCCTTTGGTCATTAATATGATCGAATCCAGAAACTATCATTTCTAAAACAAAACGTTTATTATTTCAGTGAAATACGGAACCGTTCGGTATTTTATCTAACGGGTAGCATCCCTAAATCTAAATATTCTTGTTACATTGCACAACCTTCAATGTATGTCATACTTACGTTAAATTCTGGCAAATTAGTTCACAATGAGCAAGGCAGCCCAAACTGTTGCATATACCCTGACTCTGCGTGCAATGAATGCAAGAGAAATAACAATTTCACCTGGTTAATATTGCCTGCTAAACTGGATTAGTAGTTATAACTAGTGATTATGATTGATTGTTTTTTATAAGATAAGTTTAATGCCAGCAATGTACCTTAGCTTCTATTGCATTCGCGTAACAGGCAGGCTACTCATGGAGTGCAATGGTTCGAGTGTTGGACTAGTTAACTGTGCGATTACAAGATTGGAACCCCTGAGCTGACATGGTAATAATCTGTCGTTCTGCCCCTGAACAAGGCAGTTAACCCACAGTTCCTAGGCAGTCATTGAAAATAAGAATGTGTTCTTAACTGACTTGCCTAGTTAAATAAAAGGTATTAAAAAATATATTTAAAAAAATAAAAAATAATCGGAAATCGGCGCCCAAAAATACTGATTTCCGATTGTTATGAAAACTTGAAATCGGCCCTAATTAATCGGCCATTCCGATTAATCGGTCAACCTCTAATCTGGACTCCTGAACGGTTAGGATTTGCTTGAGACGAAATGAGGAGAACACAGGAAGAGATGTTCAAACTTGAAAGGATTTCCCTCGTTGACACTGAATGGATCAGAGATATTATTTTATAATCCTGTGTACAGTGCAGGCCAGTCAACATATCATACACTGGGAATAGACAGTAATCCACTCCTACTGTATAAAGAGTTATCCTCAAACGCTAATCTCATAGGTATGTTGAACTGTAGATGCACAGTGGGAAGAAATATAATTTTCACAATGACAGTGATCAAAGTGAGGATGATGCTGTTCATAATGCAACAAACTATTACTGCACTGGTTAGATATAAAGGTATTACACTACTAATATCTGACAGGATAAAACATCCACCAGCTATACAATGTAGCATCAGCTGCTCATAGGGGAACTACTGTTTCTTTAAATGTCACCCTTTTATCACATGGCGGTCACACGAGGTGATTGTTTTGGAAATGCATGGCAGGGGTCCAAGCTGTGCTCATGGCCTGGTGTGCCAGATGAGGCCCACCGTGGCAGGAACAGAACAGCCTGGGAATCCCCTGCCTGCCTGCCTGCCTGCCTGCCTGCCTGCCTGCCTGCCTGCCTGCCTGCCTGCCTGCCTTGCCTGCCTGCCTTGCCTGCCTGCCTTGCCTGCCTGCCTGCCTTGCCTGCCTGCCTTGCCTGCCTGCCTTGCCTGCCTGCCTGCCTGCCTGCCTGCCTGCCTGCCTGCCTGCCTGCCTGCCTGCCTGCCTGCCTGCCTGCCTGCCTGCCTGCCTGCCTGCCTGCCTGCCTGCCTGCCTTGCCTGCCTGCCTGCCTGCCTGCCTGCCTGCCTGCCTGCCTTGCCTGCCTGCCTGCCTGCCTGCCTGTCTGCCTTGCCTGCCTGCCTGCCTGCCTGCCTGCCTGCCTGCCTGCCTGCCTTCCTTGCCTGCCTGCCTACCTGTCTGTCTCTCTCTCTGTGGAGCACAGGCGTCAGCTGACTGGCCCAGCTAACCCTGTGACTCTAACACTAGGAGGGGGGACAAACTCTGTGAAGTCATGCCAGGATTTGGAGCAGGGTGCTGACATGTCTGCTGTTGGGGAGAGGGGGGGGTAACAGCCGCTTGCCCAGCCTAATGCCTGTATTAGGATATTCAGGGTGACTACAGTGAAGTGTGTTTCCTAAATCTTAACCTACTGTCTGTCACTCTCAGCAATGTATGGAAAAACAACAGGGAGGGGACAATGAAGTGCACATAGGGGTGTGTGGACATTTCCCATTGTGTCTAATGTGAATGGAATAGGATGGGTTGTATCTGGTCCATTGTGAGATCAGTATTGTACCGTCTGTTATTAGCTGAGGTCAGCTGAGTTCAGGTGGGAGTCCTCTGTCATTTAAGGGAGTAGGGTTTAAATCAAATCAAATCAAATGTTATTTGTCACATACACATGGTTAGCAGATATTAATGCGAGTGTAGCGAAATGCTTGTGCTTCTAGTTCCGACAATGCAGTGATAACCAACAAGTAATCTAACTAACAATTCCAAAACTACTGTCTTATACACAGTGTAAGTGGATAAGGAATATGTACATAAGGATATATGAATGAGTGATGGTACAGAGCAGCATACAGTAGATGGTATCGAGTACAGTATATACATATGAGATGAGTATGTAGACAAAGTAAACAAAGTGGCATAGTTAAAGTGGCTAGTGATACATGTATTACATAAGGATGCAGTCGATGATGTAGAGTACAGTATATACATATGCATATGAGATGAATAATGTAGGGTAAGTAACATTATATAAGGTAGCATTGTTTAAAGTGACTAGGGATATATTTACATGATTTCCCATCAATTCCCATTATTAAAGTGGCTGGAGTTGGGTCAGTGTCAATGACAGTGTGTTGGCAGCAGCCACTCAATGTTAGTGGTGGCTGTTTAACAGTCTGATGGCCTTGAGATAGAAGCTGTTTTTCAGTGTCTCGGTCCCAGCTTTGATGCACCTGTACTGACCTCGCCTTCTGGATGATAGCGGGGTGAACAGGCAGTGGTTCGGGTGGTTGATGTCCTTGATGATCTTTATGGCCTTCCTGTAACATCGGGTGGTGTAGGTGTCCTGGAGGGCAGGTAGTTTGCCCCCGGTGATGCGTTTAGAATTGTACTCAAGGTTATTTACATCTCAGTAGTTTGCCAACATAACTTCTCAATTGTGTCATGTAAAAATCTGCCTATCCAACTCAATAATAGTCGGGCATATAGTTGTCTAATTCCAGGGCATATCACCTTGCTGTCATCACATTATACAATACCTATAATTACACAAGAATAATTTCCTGCATTGCTCGGGGGAAAGCGTAATACTTTCAGTAGGTCAGCATATAACACATATGGCAAATGATGGATTTAAGGGACTTGATATTTGTAACACAGGAGACTGAAACAAACAAAAATGCCATTAAGAGCCATTCTGTGGTTTTATGGCACCCAGTAGGGAAGACAATAGAGATTATTAATCATGGACACCAAGACAATGGTGTGGTAGAGGTGCTACACACCATCTTCAATAGCCAATCAGTCTTCACAGCTGATACCCATTAACAATAGTTCTTATTGGATGTGACAACTGGGAATTACCAAGATCTTTGGAGAATAGTGGCAGGTGCAATCATTCTCGCTTTGTTTTCATGCCGAGTTTGTTTTAGCATGAGCATACAATATTAACTTATATTTGAATATATCTGTGGTATTGTGCTTTATTGACACTAATTCCTTTTCCTCTTTCTCTTCCAGGGCAAAGTAACAAAGGACAACTGCCTGATGTACCAATCAAATAGAGAGCTACCGTTTTAACTTTTTGTTTCATTTCGTAAATGTCTTAAAATAATACAGTGTCTTACAAACTGTGTGGAGGAAGTGAGACTCTACACTTTAACCTCAAAGACTCATAAAAACACTGGATTTCCTTTGTCTCTCTGCTCAGCCTCTGCTCAGTGGAGTCACAGTCTTGGACTGGACGAGGGGCCAGGCAGGGGCAAGAACACCCTCCTATGGCTGTGTTGACCTTACAGGATGCATATCTCTCCTCCATACTGGTTCTTGCTCTCTTTCTGACAGCTGAATGACTGAAATATTAAGGGGAAAAATTGCTTTGATTCCTCTGGACAGTGTTCAAATGGATCAAGATTCCGGACAAAGGGAATGCCAAGTTCTGAGAGCACTAGTTAAGTGATGTCGCAGAGTTTCAATGTGTTCTGATTAACTTGATTAGAAATACACTTCACTTAAACAATGTTCAATAACTGATCGATATGGTTTTAGTCATCAGAAGTAGTCCTATTGCCCATTCTAAAGAGTTGATTAGAAATAAATGTACATGTGAACCATGATGTGTTTACAATACACTTTGGCTGTTGGAATTCCATCTTGAGTTGGGCAATTGCATGGGACAAAACTTTGAAATGGAAAAAGCAACCAGTTGCTTTTTCTTATGATGGATGTATTTGTCTTGAAAGTGCCAAGAACAATTGTTAAAGTTGAGTTAGACCCTATATTGGATGCTATCTAGAGATACATATTTTTGGAGCTAGTCTCGGGGACATAAGTTCAAAAGTTACTTCGGGGATCACACCATATTTGTTTGCATGAGGTGTCAACATCTGTTGAATATTTAATCTCCGAAAGCACTGGACATTATCCCAGACTAGGTAGAGGTAACAGTTGGCCTTTCTGCAGCTGTCTTTGCGCTGTAAGGTTATGTGAATTTTGTGCTTTTCTAAGACAGTGGAGTCTTGAGTCTAATGATAAAGAGAAAACTAAATGTAACTTCTTTCAATTCTAGGCATTTTTTTAACATGTGTGACAGTGTTTACTCTTTTATAGTTCACTAATAAGTTATTATGTTGTGTATAAGTGGGCCTTTCTTTTACTCCTAACTGTACAAAGTGTCAAGGGAAACCTTGGGAACAATATCTTGCTGATAGTCTGGTGTGAGGACTAGAAGGAGATGTGTGGTAGAGTTTGTGCTGTGGCTGAAACGTTGTGCTTTTGTCTATTGGACAGCGCGGGAACCCCGAACCAATCAGGACCGCCTCAGTTCTGTCATCATCGTCATAGCATCGTCATACTGTAACTCTTCTACTGAATGGTAGCCCTGTGAGCATTTTTTTGTATATCTCCCCGCTAAAATCCTTCAGCTTTGTAGACCAGAACTCCATATCATAGGACCTCTCTATGTTTTCTATTTCAGTGGTGTGAATCTGTTGGCTCTTTTGTAAATTAATGTAACACTAACAGGCCTTCCAAGATCTAGAATATTCAAATGGAACCTCGAGATGCATAAAATGCTCTTTCTTCTAAACTCAGGCAAGTTTTCCTTGCAACATTTCTATACACTTACTGATCGTGTTTAAACATCACCATGGTAACAGCACGTAGAACATCTGAAGACATAAAGGGTGCGTTCCGTAAATTCGTTCAGAGCACTCTCGTTGAGAATGGCAGAGCGCAGAAAAACTGATGACTTTACGAACACTAAGCACCAGTTGAATATGTCCCGTATCAGTGAACTTTGGCAACAAAAAAAGCGTAATTAAACTGTTGCCAGCAACACAGTTACAGTCGCCAACGCTCTATATAACATGAAAACAGCATAACCAGCTCTACTAGGGGGAGTAAAATTGTCAGAGTGAGGTGTTATCTTATTTGTCTGGAAGTAGCTAGCAAGCTAGCCAACATTAGTCTAGTTCGCTTGGGTGATTGACTGACGTTCTGAGGTCAGAACACTCGGATCAAACCGACTCATCGGCCAGAGCGTCCAGTGTGCGCTCTGAACGCTCCAAGAGCGTACCTCTCTTAATTTACAAATTTGCAATCTGACAAAGCCCTGAGCGCACTCTGATTCCTAAGCATTATCCTCTTTATAACATTTGTGTCTGGGACAGTATATTGGTATTCAACTGTGTAAAAGATATATGATCGCTAGTATGCTTCCTTGCATAGTAAATCCAAGATTACACCTGTTGAAGAGTCAGTTGTGTTTTATCAGTGTGAGTGGCTGGCAAAGGAGGCTGGTGGGAGGAACCATATGAGGACGGGCTCATTGTAGTTGCTGGAATGGAATAAATGGAATGGTATCAAACACATCACACATATCGAAATCATCAGTTCCATTAATTCCATTCCATCCATTACAATGAGCCTGCTGTCCTATAGCTCCTCCCACCAGCATCCTCTGGGGGATAATAGATATACACCGGTTACTGTCACCCTGTGCCAGATAACCCCGTCTGAAATGTTGAAGACCAACATCATTTACTGCTGCAATCTTACATGACCCCTTCATTCACAGAGAGGATTCAACGTTGTAAATATAGCATAACATTTTCAACCCAGATAAAGTTTTTGACAATATGTTATGTAAGATCTGAATTAAAAATAAAATAATTTGATTGTATATGGCATTACAGTATTATAAGTTCCTATACATTCAAAGGGAGCTGTGTATAATACTGTTGCAGGTACTCAATTGCTCATTGTAGTACATTCCTGAATACTCCATTGGTTGTTTTGTTTGGGTTCAGCGCTGACTTCTACTTCTCAATAGATTTAGCAATTTTCTATTTATGTTACTTTTCAAAATGACTGTAAATATAATAAAATCAAACTGTGGAAAAGGCCAATCCTTTTTCTCATTTGTTTTCTGAGGACTCACTTCCTGCAACGTCTGATGTAATCACTGACATCACACTTTCTAGTCTCTCATCTGAACAGCAATATGTATTGATACAATAATAGTTAGCTATGCCTAGCAACAGCCTTTACCACCTGAAGGTATCATTCATTACAATTTCCTACGGTATGTGAGGCAAACTGTTGCCAGCCTCACCTGGTCATCCAACCAAGACAGCAAGCAGCATGGGGAACAATGTTTGAAACAAATATCAGACATACTGTAACAACTTACAGACATAGACACACCATAAAAAAAAAGTTTTGTTGTAGACACACATTTCAATTGCAGAAACATACAAGCGTCATAGATATATATATATTTTTTAACGTTAAAAGCAAAAGTATGTAGGAGTGAGACTGTAGCTGGTATTTATTTTCTGAACTTATCAAAGAAGAACAGTATACTATGACCGAAATGGTCATAGTATATCACCAATGTTTAAGCCTATGTAGAGTCAACGAAGACCAGCCAATAGCACTATAGAGATCACAGTGGTGCTTCAGACGTGTTTGGTTGGTAATAAACCAAAGAGCTGCATGATACACGGAATCAAGTGCCTTCAGGGTAGTGCTTGAGGTCTGCATATAAATTACATCACTGTAGTCTAAGACGGTACGGTGTGCATTCCTGTCTGTCTCTTTTCTGGCCTCCAAAAAAAACAAGCCTTATTTCAACATGATCTTCTTTACCAGGTTTTCAACATGATTAGTGAAGTTCAGCTTCTCATCCACCCAAACTATAGAACTTCCTTCCAAGCTAGTAATGACATGGTTTTCAGAGTGTTTAGTGTTGGAAAATACAATGTATTTGGTTTTAGAGGAATTCGAACAAGCTTCAAATCGTACAGATTCTGTTGAATGATGTTAAAAGCTGTTTGAGCATTTTCAAAAGCCAAAGTCAAACTGCAGCCACTTGAATGGAGAACAGTGTCATCCTCGTAAAAATGTACATATGCTGTCTCAATATCTCCCAATGTTGTTGATCTAGATCATAAAAAACGTTCAATGTTGCTGCAATAGTGTTGTGGCTTGACCTGAAACCTGATTGTATACCACTCAAAATATTGTTTTCCTGGAGGTAGGCCTTAAACTGCTTATTGACTAGGGACTGTAATCATTTTGCCAAAACAGACCATTTTGATATGGGCCGATAGTTATTCAGTATAGTGGGATCACCTCCTTTCAAAAGAGTGATTTCATTACATTTTAGGGTGAGGTTAAAAATCTATGTTGAAGGGGGAGCAATGATGTCTGCAGCTAATTGTAATATGTGGGGGTTAAGATCATCAGGGCCAGGGGATTTTTTGTTGTTGTACATCAATTGCTTTCAGGGCTCTACACAACTCTGAGACTGAGAAGGAGAACCTGGAGAAGGAGTGGATGGGGAGATCAGGTAATTTCACAGGGGCCTCATGTTGACCTTTAACCCTATCAACTAATCCACCTGCTTCAAGAAAATGCTGATAACCTCTATTCTGAATGATTTTTTCTCAGTTACCACCTGTGGGTCTACCAGCAGTTGTTTAGGAAGCTGTGCATCTTTCTTTGCACTCTAAACCTTTCACTACTTGCCAAAATTTGGAAGAATTATTCAGATGGTCAGCAGTAGATTTGAGGTACAGTAGTGGTCTGCCTTCAGCTTTTAGGTCATAGCCACACCCTGATTCCAAAGGTGTTAAAAAGCCATCCAATCATCAGCCAAAGCAGACCTTCTTGTTTTAGCCCACATAGCATTCCGTTTCCTTATGATTTCAGCTAGTTTATCTGAGAACCAAGGGTTGTCGCTGCCCTTAATTCTGTATTGGTTGAAAGAGACATGCTTGTTGCTTACATCCTGGAATGCTTTGTGGAAGTAAGAAAAGGCTAATTCAACATCAGGAATGAATTCAATTCTATTCCAGGCTGTTACAAACATAATGTAAAAATCCATGAATATCAAAGTGCTTCCAGTTTCTTTTCATGTTGAATTTTACCATCCTTTATACAGGCACAGTGATCACTTGATGAAAAAACACCAGAAGCATTAAAACGATAAGGAGTGTTAAAATAAGATCAATCAAAGAGGATTTCCTTGTTATACTGTTGACAATCTGAGTAAGATTTTAGGAGTTACAGATATTCTTGAGTTGTTCAGAGTTGGATGTCAACAAGTCTATGTTCAGATCAACCATAAGCACAAATTCAGGTTTGACGTGATAATAATAAAAAATACAATCCAGAGAGCCAGCAATAGCAGACTGGGGTATATAAAACAGGAAACCAGATTCAAGGATGCGCAGAGATTTATATTCAAAGACAGATATTCAAATTGCTCAGGCTTAGTAACAGAAGTCTGAATGGTCGCAGATAACTTTTATGTATATAGCAACACCACCAAACTCGTGTCTGGCTCTGCGGTTTTTATCCAAATATTCACAAAATCAAGTTTCAGAAGAAGACTACTTTCATTTATACAGTAATTTTAGCATGTAAATCTTGATAGGGCAAACTCACTCCTGACAAATGGTGACAACAAACTGCTAGGGCCTACATAATGTTGTCCCAACAGCAGAGCTTTCATTTCTGTACCCTGTACTGAATTCTTACCACAGCCACACCTGGCTATCAGCTGATCCTTGTCTGGCAGCGAGACAGTTCATTCAGCCTCATTTACTGCCTTTTTTAAAAACATAGCTGATATTTTATTATTTTTATTTTTATTTCAACTTTATTTAACCAGGTAGGCTAGTTGAGAACAAGTTCTCATTTGCAACTGCGACCTGGCCAAGATAAAGCATAGCAGTGTGAACAGACAACACAGAGTAAACAATTAACAAGTCAATAATACAGTAGAAAAACAGGAGAGTACATATACATTGTGTGCAAAAGGCATGAGGAGGTAGGCGAATAATTACAATTTTGCAGATTAACACTGGAGTGATAAATGATCAGATGGTCATGTACAGGTAGAGATATTGGTGTGCAAAAGAGCAGAAAATAAAATAAATAAAAACAGTATGGGGATGAGGTAGGTAAAAATGGGTGGGCTATTTACCGATAGATTATGTACAGCGAACGATGAGTGGATGAGAGGCAATCCATAATTTCGATTAAGACAATGAGTGAGCAAAGATGGACGTAGTCAATACAACTATTTTTTCAGGATTTTTGAACTGTACAGGGACAGAATTCAGAAAATGGGCCGTTCTTACTGTATTCTCCCTGTACACCAAGTCAGAACCTTATAAGCAGACAATTAAAGCTCTTACAATGTTCGATGATGACATTTCTCTAAAACAGGCTATAGGCTAAATGTGCACCACCAAGTCAGAACAGTAGGCTAAGTGATGAGGGGTAAAGGGAGCAAAATATTAGGGTGAGGCACATGTGCTACTAACAGCTTACAACACAACATACACTTAGTATTATTTTCTTAGCTACAGTATACATATCCCATGGCATATTACATCATTTATGCAGAAGCAAACAATATATTTTTTGGGGACTCACTTTGTTGTGCTGTGCTCACTTGAACAGGAAGATGGTGTGGCGATCGTTCTTGTGGGAAAATGTTGTCATCAAACTTTGTCATCAAAGTCTGGCATTCTCTGGATTTATGGTAATTTCAAGACAACAGGGAACTAGGGGAAAAAAACAAGGTCAAATCATGACGTTAGTGATCTTCAGGTCGGAGCGCTAGAAAGAGGGCCGAATTCCCAACCTGGAATTCCAAGTTGGATGACTGTTCAAGACATATTTTCTCAGTCCAAGCAAATATTTTTCAGTTTCTAGTTGTCTTGAACTCACTGAAGTCTGAGATTTCACAGTTCTGAGTTTACAGTTGTTTTGAAGGTGGCAGAAGTCATGCTGGATTGACAGCATGGCCAGTGTATTCAACCTTTTCTGGCCCATGGTGTTGCACATGAATGTTTATCCTTTTAAGCTTGGAAAAGATACACTTAATCCCAGACTTGGACCACACTTTCTCTACCGAATAGCAGGCTAGTGATTGCTTTGCAATGCTTGCAGTTAGCTACTGATTCCTTCCAAACCACTCATTGTTGAATTTGAAATGTCCAAATGTTTGTGTAATGTCCAATGGCCAATGAGCACTGATACGTTTTGTCTATAATCTCTCTTCATATGACAAGGTTTGAAACAGATTTGCCAGTATATTGTAGACGTGATTTATGATGATGATAACTTCTTGTCTAGATTGCTAGCTAAGATTCTGAAAGTATGATGTTGACATCAGTCCAATCAAAGCTATGGTACATATAACGTGAATTGATGTCATTTTATCTGTGGCTAATGACCTTGAGCCTTCTTGTATGGGCACTTCTAATGTAAATCTACGGCAGCACCCTAGGGGCTGGACCTTTCTAGCTCTCGCTGTAGATTTTGCAGTGACATAGTGTCCCCATGAGTGACAGAACATTGAGCCAATCATGGCAAAACTACAGATTATATATATATATATTTATTTATTATTATTATTATTTTAGCTAAACAGGTTGGGCTCAAAACAGCGGGGGTAGCCACAGCATTTATGTGTAGAAACTTCAGACCATTTTGACTTTTCAATTCAGATGAGGTAGAAATGCCATGACCTGGGTTAGATTGCACATTTCCTGACAGTAGAAGAAGCAAAAATAATGGCAAGTCGAGATTGTATTTTATGACATTTGGATTCACAGACAGTACTAGAACCATAGTGCAGAGGAACCAGTCTTTAAAACAACGTATTTCAAAAGGTACTTATAGTCCAAAGACATGGTTAAGTACCGAAAGAACAATGTAAATGCAACCGTGCGGTTTCTCCCATGTCTAATGGGAAAAAATGTGTAGAGTTCTACAGTGCAAAAACGGGGAAAGGGTATGATTTTTCCCAGGATGAAAAATTAGAAAAACACCAAACATTCACCACATTTAAGAGGCATTGGGCCCCAAATGCATCATCCTCAGTGTAAGATTCTATTAGACCTCAGGATAAGACCCAGATGCAGACAGTTCGAAGTAACAAAAGTTTATTACAAAAACATTGGGCAGGAAAACGAAAGGACAAGGGCAGGCAGAGGTCAGTAATCCAGGGCAGAGTCTGAAAGCTATAGAATGGCAGGCATTCTCAGGGTCAGGACAGGCAGAATGGTCAAAACTAGAAAACAGGGACGAGAGCGAAAACAGGAGTATGGGATAAACGCTGGTAGGCTTGACAAGACGAACTGGCAACAAACAAACAGAGAACACAGGTATAAATACACAGGGGATAATGGGGCAGATGGGCGACACCTGGAGGGGGTGGAGACAGGCACAAAGACAGGTGAAACAGATCAGGGTGTGACAGATTCAAGGGTAGACAATAGCAAAAATAGCAAAAGCAACATGTTCGTTTGAGAAATAACCATTAAAAGTTTTCTAAGACTCCGATCTAAAATAATAGGCCTGTGGGGTTGCATGCTAATCACAAATAGGCCTAAGCTACAGTACATAAGCTACAATAAAATAACAATAAAGGCCAGGTAATACAAATAAAAGTGTAAAAGTCCACATGCGAGGGTGTGAAGCTAACCTGATGCTGTCATATATAATTTTGCCTCTATTTTGCTAAACGCTCCACTCTAGTGTAGGTCGTTTAAAAGACCCATGAACTTGCCCTGTACCAAGTATAATGCTCTGGCAGGAGGCTATTGATTACATCCCTCGCATCAAGCACCTATGTGGAAACCTGTGGATATAAAGATTTGTATCTCCTATACATATGTCTGCAGGTTTACCTTTCACTTGCCTGGGTTTTCTATTAAATATTACTTTATGAAAGAAAGCAAGGTGTGAAGCACATTGTTACTTGAGACCCTGACACCTATACAGCTTTCTATAGTAAACGAAGCTTGCCATCTGGTAGAACAGGACATACTCTGCTTCCACACTGGAAACTGGATCATTACCCAATAAGGCATTTGGAAACAGAATCATTTCTTATATAATACTGGAGTTGAGCTGTGCTCAGGGGGGAAGAAATCAATGCTTGACACTTGCTTTTTTAAATCTGATCTTTGCATGTGTGTCTCTAAAAATACACCAATTATGGCGAGGACGCTGTCTTTACTTGGAAACCACAGAGGTAATGTTCACAGAGCAAATGGCCCCAACATACAGAGCTGACTGGAAGTTCACTGAATGCTCAATCTCCCTCGAAATTAAATGTCAAGGACTCACCAATATGCACAGCCATCTGTTCAAGAGAATATGCAGAGTATTCTCTTTTAAAAGCTCCAGCAGAGTAAAACTGCAGCCTGGCTCCAAGCTGACCAAAGAGGTGCCATCATGTGACAGATCGTTGTAAGAGAGTCCTGGGAGACCCGTCGGTGTTAGACAATGATGAACAGGAATAAAAGCATATAGGCTCCTATGCTAAATAGTGCTGAGAACATCAGTGACATCTTAGAGCTCCGTATGTGATGACATTTACATTTTAGTCATTTAGCAGACACTCTTATCAGAGCGATTTACAGGAGCAATTATGATTAAGTGCCTTGCTCAAGGGCACATTGACATATTTTTCACATAGTTGGCGGGATTCAAACCAGCAATCTTTCGGCATTCCTAGCCATTAGTGTCTGTCTCCTCTTTACCTCCATCAAACATTCTGTCTGGACCTCCTGACACAGGAACCACATGTAGTTGAGGTGTACAGTACCAGTCAAAAGTTTGGACACACCTACTAATTCTAGGGTTTTCCTTTATTTCTTACAGTTTTCTACATTGTAGAATAATAGTGAAGACATCAACACTATGAAATAACACATATCGAATCATGTAGTGACCAAAACAGTGTTAAACAAATCAAAATATATGTTATATTTGAGATTCTTCAAAGTAGCCACCCTTTACCTTGATGACAGCATTGCACACACTTGGCATTCTCTCAACCAGCTTCATGAGGTAGTCACCAGAATGCATTTCAATTAACAGGTGTGTCTTGTTAAAACTTAAATTGTGGAATTTCTTTCCTTCTTAATGCCTTTCAGCCAATCTGTTGTGTTGTGACAAGGTAGGGGTGGTATACAGTAGATAGCCCTATTTGGTAGACGACCAAGTCCATGTTATGGAAGAACAACTCAAAGAAATGACAGTCCATCATTACTTTAAGACATAAAGGTCAGTCAATACAGAACATTTCAAGAACTTTGAAAGATTCTTAAAGTGCAGTCACAAAACCATCAAGCGCTATGATGAAACTGGCTCTCATGAGGGCTGCCACAAGAAGGAAAGAACACAAAGTTACCTCTGCTGCAAAGGATAAGTTCATTAGAGTTTCCAGCCTCAGAAATTGCAGCCCAAATAAATGTTTCACAGAGTTCCAGTAACAGACACATCTCAACATCAACTGTTCATAGGAGACTGTGTGAGTCAGGCCTTGATGGTTGCTGCAAAGACACCACCACTAAAGGACACCAATAATAAGAAGAGACTTGCTTGGGCCAAGAAACACGAACAATGGACGATCTCCCCATGTGTGGTTCCCACCGTGAAGCTTGGTGGAGGAGGTGTTATGGTGCTTTGCTGGTGACACTGTCATTGATTTATTTAAAATTCAAGGCACACTTAACCAGCATGGTTACCACAGCATTCTGCAGCGATACGCCATCCCATCTGGTTTGCACTTAGTGGGACTATCATTTGTTTTTCAAAAGGACAATGACCCAACACACCTCCAGGCAGTGCTCAACAAGTGCCGAGCATATGTGGGAACTCCTTCAAGACTGTTGGAAAAGCATTCCAGGTGAAGCTGGTTGAGAGAATGCCAAGAGTGTGCAAAGCTGTCATCAAGGCAAAGTGTGGCTACTTTGAAGAATCTCAAATATAATGATTTGTTTAACACTTTTTTGGCTACTACATGATTCCATTTGTTTTATTTCACAGTTTTGATGTCTTCATTATTATTCTACAATGTAGTAAATAGTAAAATAAAGAAAAGCCCTTGCATGAGTAGGTGTGTCCAAACTTTTGACTGGTACTGTATATATGATGTTGGGAAGCCTCAGACTGAGGTATGACTGATGAGCCATATCACTGTACTACCTTCAATGCCACTTATTCATATATTAGCTGCCACTCTCAATGCCAATTTAAAGGAAAATCCACTCAAAAATCTTTTGTATTTTTTGTTGATACAGTCCCAAAATGTTTTGTATTTCCACATTCAAGTTGTCAAGATGTTGTTCTTTTAAGAAGCAAAGTGTTACTGGCCACAGCATCATGATGATGCAAAATGCTGGATGACTGAGCAATTCAGAGTCTAAGTCAGCATGTCTGCTGTATTTTGAAAGTAAAATAAAAGATGCTTATAAACAGTTGAATACACAATTCACCATTTAAATTGTACATATTCATTATACTACATATCAAGAGGTTATCTTTATGAACCCTGTTTGAATATCATTATGGTATTCGTCATTTTCTCACCTGCCAAACATACCCACATGCAGTTGGCTTCTTAAATACAATATAAGCTTCATCACACAGTGTGTGAAAGTTGCTTATCTTTGCTGAATTCCTCTCTCTCTGTATGGTAAAGCATGCATATATCACAGAACCCCAAGGGTCCACTTAGCTTGGAAAAAATCAACTAAATCGAGCACAGTGTTGATTCAGCACGTGCCCATTAGCCCTTGGTGGCCTGTTATTAAGGTAGTTTAGCCTGAAAGCCATCCGAAGAAAACTGCACAGTCAGCGCATATGCTTGTCTTACTTTTTTACGTTTCTTCTTTTTCAGTTCTAAATCCTAAATGCAAATGCACATGTTGTGTTGTTGTGTTAGACTCTACTACCCTCTACTGTTGACTGTTGTTGTTGCACTGGACCCCAAAAACATTTATGATGATATTTCAGTGTTTTGCTGAGAATACTGTAGATTCATATCTAAACAATTATTGGCTGAAGGTTAAACCCCCATGGCAAATAAATGCATTGAAAAAATATAGTCGGTTGTGAAATTAAATGCCATAACTTTCTGATTTTGAATTTTCATTGTTTTATTGATAATGTCTTTCAGCCAGACTATTGACATTGGAAACTGTGATGGTAGAATTTATTATAATCTCACCAAATATGGATATTATAATTGGTATAGTGTATTTTTTCCTACATGCTTAACGTAAGGTGTTTGTCACTTTGTGGAATAAAAAGGTTACCCCCATGACTCGTATGAGTTGCGTCCATAGATTTGATGCGCCCTTTGTGGGCAATGGACGTAAATTACAGGTCATTACAGTCCTAAATAGATTCTACCTTGGTTGGTGGTAGTCTGTTGTTTTTTTAATCAACAAATGCGTTGTTATTTCACAGCCAACGAGCTGGCGCGTGTACAGGTTGCAAGTCAAACAGCTACAACGTTACGGATTTATTTTCCCCACACGCAGCACCGGAAGCAGAAATACACCTCACTTGGGTTTTGTTTTGTTTTGTTTGTTAGTATCTGGAGTTGGAGAAGAGGTAGAGCGTGCATGGGGAGTTGCACCTTGGGAATGGAAGATGAACACATTTCTCTGAATGTGTATACGTGTAAAATGCCGAGTTTTGTCAGCAGATATGACGAAGAGACAGTCTGCAATCCTTCAGAAATGCTTGATAAAGTTGAGACATCAGGCACAGATTTTATTCAAGATGTCAGGGAAACAAAGATCCAAACACCAGACGGTGACGGGATTTTGGAGACGCACACACACAGGGTTACGAGAACGGGTAGTAAAGAAAATGTTGAGGGATACAGTTTCAGAAAACCGACTGCAGTGGGTATTTTGAGGAGGAATTTCGGGACGACGAGATCCCCTACGAATTTCAAAAACAATTCAGCAGATGACCAAAAACACCCAGAGGATGCCATGGTAGAAATAGTTTTAAATGAACGAATTGATCATGTGGACCTTGAAAAGTCAAGTGGCAGTGAAACGAATGTGAAAGAGCAAATCGCAGATCACACAGAGGGATTAACGTCATCCGATTTGAATGAAGTTGATGTAACATATTCTGACGATATTTGTGAAAGTAGCAGGGCGGACGACGATGTCGTACAGTTAAAGGAACATGTTTACTGTACTGTATACTGTATTGCAAACGATAACTACAGGAAACCAGCTGACAATACCGGAGAACACCAATATAATGGGGCGATAACTCCGTCAACATCAAACGTCATTACAAAGCCATCCACAGATTTGCGGCAGCAGAGCAATCTGAAAATGGGCCACCACAACATTTCCGATCCATATAGCCTACCGAACCTGGTTGATCCTAGAACTCTGACCAACTTTTACAACGGGGATTACAATGAATCAGTTGTTTTGGCATGTCGCATCTGTCTGGACGACACACACATAAAGCCGTTACTTTGTTGCAAGAAGGCTGTCTGTGAGGAATGCCTGAAAATATACATCATTTCACAGGTAAAGGCCTGGTATCCCAATTGTCTATGTTATCAATCCTTCTTGGTGGGTGGGTGTGTGCGCAATAGACACGCTGACACGAAACAAGATGGGGCCTATATATATATATATATATATATATATATATATATATATATAACATACATACATATAACATACATACATATAACATACATACATATAACATACATGTATGGCACTTGTAGGCCCACCTGTTTTGATACATTTTTGTTTTCACAACACACATGTACGTTTACACCCATTGGATTGCTTTGTGTTCATTTAAGATCCTCTCCAGCTCATTTGGCATGTTAATAGTGTATCTGGGTGCAGATGTTGTGGTTCGATGACAGCTGGCTTGCTGTGTCCTTCTGAATGAACCCAATGGGAGCCCTGGTCCATGTGCTCAGTTACCACTAAGAGGAAAACCTGCAGGGAGAGCACTGGGATCTAGTATTACACTGTGCACCATGTGCTCAACTACCTGAGGAACACCCAGTCAGATGGTCTGTCTCCTGCTACAGCCTGGAGGAGTGCCAAGTAATTGGGATGTAGGCTAGTATAGTGATGAAAAAAACAGGTTGAACACTTTCCCATCTTAGTGTTGGGCCTCAATGTCAGTATTTTGCTGGGCTGCTTGGGTGGAAGGGATGGAAGGGATGGCCCATTGTGTTGTAACAGTACTGCCTCGGCCATTGTTATCCTTGTTTAGGGAAGTCATGTGCTTCCTGCTTTCTGAGCCAACTGACTCATCTCACAAGGAACAATCTGCAACTGTGCAGCGCTGTGGAATTCAACAGGATGACGAGGCCTAACTCGGTGCAACTGAGTGTAAAGTGAAAGGATATGCAAGGCTTTTCCCAGAGAATGTATCAGACGGTGTCTCTGTCTATCCTTTAATTCGGTGTGGAATGACTTAATACAGTTTCTATGGATGTCTAACGCAGATAACCAGTGAGTGGTGTCTGTGGTTGGTTTGCACAGAAAGGGAGTCTGTAAATTATAAAAACAAATGCAGGGTGACAAAAGAAATTGTGACATCAGGGAAGGCACTGACTGCCTGCAGAATGAATTTGTTGGCTGAGGGAGGTGGGTGTGCTGAGCGCTGTCTTTCCTTGCGGCTGATGGCAGCAGCGGAGGGAGGGGTGGGGACAGGTTGTGTGTGGCTTTAATTGATAGCTTAATCACAGAGCTCTGTCTCTGTAGAACCTAGTGAAATCACACTTCTCTACCTCTGGAGGCTGCGTGCTGCGGTTTGTTATCTCTGAAGACAACATCAGTTGTCCACCTAGACCAGGGGTCTCCAACATTTTCTAGCATGAGAGCTACTTTTAAATAATGTAACATGTTGCAAGCATATTTTTTTTTAGCTCATTCTTTTCTTCTCCACTCTCCTGCAACTCTTCCCGGGGTCCTTGGTGCACTACTTTCTCTTGTACAGTATGTTTTCTGTCAATATACCTGGTCAAATAATGGTAATAAACAACTAAGGGGGAGCTCTATAAAATCTTTTTATATTTTCCCAAATTATGTTTTCTCTTTTTATTTTCCTGGTTTTGTTATTATTTTTTAAATACTCGCAAAATTACAATTGTTCATAGAGAAAAAAGGAAATTGGATGATCTGAGTCCATGTCTGCTTAAATCACATCAGAAGAAAATGGTTTTTAGATCTGGAAGATTTTTTGGACTGTAATTTTGACTTAAATGCGCATCTAACCCTTTAATTGTGCATCTAGCGAGTGAGGAATGGTTTTGGGAAATGTATTTCTGTCGACCCACAAGACGGTTATCACATCTACTGCCTACGCACGGAATGATATAAAAACCGGGGCAATATTGCTGGAAATTAATTGTGTTAGGTTTGTATTTTTAAGCCAATATTGGGAGTAGTTGGGAGATTGTGGTGTCTGATACTTGTGAGATTTGTTTGACAGTTTGCTGTGGAAAACATAAATGTTATGTACTTTCTGAATGGTTTAGTGAGCTACTCATACATTATATATTCAAAAGTAAGTGGACACATCTTCAAATTAGTGGATTTGGCTATTTTAGCCACACCCATTGCTGACAGGTGAATAAAATTGAACATACAACCATACAATCTCCATACACAAACATTTGCAGTAGAATGGTCTTACTGAAGAGCTCAGTGACATTCAATGTGGCACTGTCATAGGATGCCACCTTTCCAATGAGACAATTCATCAAATTTCTGCCCTGCTAGAGTTGCCCCGGTCAACTGTAAGTACTCTTATTGTGAAGTGGAAATGTCTAGGAGCAACAACAGCTCAGCCGCGAAGTGTTAGGTCACACAAGCTCACAGAACTGGACTGCAGAAGCGAGTAGTGCATAAAAATGATCTGTTCTTGGTTGCATCACTCACAACCAAGTTCCAAACTGCCTCTGGAAGCAACCTCAGCACAATAACTGTTCATCGGGAGCTTTGTGAAATGGGTTTCCATGGCCTAGCAGTGGCACACAAGCCTAAGATCACCATGCGCAATGCCAAGCGTCTGCAGAAGTGGTATAAAACTTGCTGCCATTGGAGTCTGAGCAGTGGAAACACGCTCTCTGGAGTGATGAATCACACTTCGCAATCTGGCAGTCCAATGGACAAAAATACAGAAATGGTTTGTTGAGATCATTGTGGAAGAACTTGACTGGCCTGCACAGAGCCCTGACCTCAACCACATCGAACACCTCTGGGATGAATTGGAACACCTAATCACCCAACATCAGTGCCCGACCTCACTAATGCCCTTGTGGCTGAATGGAGAAATGTTCCTACATCTATTGGAAAGCCTTCCTAGAAGAGTAGAGGCTGTTATAGCAGCAAAGGGGGACTTTCTCCATATTAAGGCCCATGATTTTAGAATGAGATGTTCGACGAGCAGGTGTCCACATACTGTTGGTCATGTAGTGTATGTAGCTGCGAGCTACTGGTAGCTCGAGATCGACCTGTTTAAGACCCCTGACCTAGAGGGATCTTGTTATTGTCATCAGGTAGCATCAGATTGCAGACGGTTCCTTGGCTTTCAAATCCAATTCAGTCGCTGACTCATCTGTCTCGGGGTCAGGATAGGGACTGTTACAGCTCCAGTTTCCTCCATGTTCACGTGTCTGTCATGCCTAATGCATTTCAGGTATTAAACCTGTTTTAAAGGATTTGCTCTAACACTTCTGGTGTTCTGGTTTCTAAGCTTTTCCAGTGATCTATATACATTATACAACTCAAGGAATTGCAGGCCTTCCATGCTTTATGTTCTAAGGATCTAATGAACACTGAAACAGTGGGAAAATAGGCCTAGTTACTCTACCAAAACTTGTCCAGTTATTGATCTATGTCACGGGTCTTCAACCTTTTCTTGCCCAGGGGCCCCCTCCCAGGCAAACCGGCAACCCATGGACCCACATTATATGTTAGCAAAACATTTCCTGTCTTATCACCAAGTGAATGATAGCTAGAAAGGTAACTCCAAACATATTTTCACTAAGAGCAGCTGTTTAGCTGGTTAAACAAAGGTTAGTTAGCAAAAATGTATGTCCAAGTCAAAAAAGCTTACCTGCTGCCAGCGGCACTTGCCTCGCTGGTAGCCCATTCGCCGGTGCTTAATCAAAGCCTATGTCAGATACTCTAGTGAGTGTAACTGGCTACAATGTGTGTAATTGGCTCAATATTGGGAGTTGAAAAATAAAGTTGACATCATTAGAAAGAAGAGATTCTACTCTTACTGTAGGAACGTATATCATTCAACATTTCTTTTTTCGGTTGATTTTAGTGATAGTCATAAAACCATTGAAATAATAAAACATAAAACATCCATTCTCCCCTTCCCTGCAGTACTTCAGCGGACCCCTAAGGGGCCAGGGACCCCTGGTAGAATACCCCTGGTGTAAGTGTTCTGTCTCAACTGATGTGGGGTTGAAGAATACCTACTAGCTCCTCAGTCCTGTCCTACAGTATCTATTCGTTCCCTCTTTTCTTGAGGTCTTCTCATAGCTGGTTTGCCTGTAATGATTCAAACTCATTGTTTATAAAATCTTAATGTCATTATGATTACAAACGCCTGCATGTCTTCCAGTCTCATGAATAGGCTGTGTGCTCTTGTCTTCATTGATGTGATGCTGCCTGCAGAGGGGTGGAAATATGACTATCACTCCTGTTCAATCCCTCACCATGTCTTGAGTGCAAAAAATATACTGTATTTTAAAAAGCTTAATTTCAATGGCTAATTATTCATGGCTGTCCTTATCATTGCTTTCTGAATGTTTGTGTGTTGTGTCATTTTTTTTACACATCCATGTGTCTAGTTAGGAACAACACATTGTTTTACTTTTAACACAATCACTGTGTTGGCACATTTAACACAATCACTGTGTTGGCACATTTAACACAACATGTGTGGTCCCTAACTAGACTGATGAGCACTATCATTGTTGAGCCATGTATTGTCTACTTCAATCAAAATCAAATGTATTTTTAAAGCCCTTCTTACATCAGCTGATGTCACAAAGTGCTGTACAGAAACCCAGTCTAAAACCCCAAACAGCAAGCAATGCACATGTAGAAGCACAGTGGCTAGAAATAAATTCCCTAGAAAGGCCAGAACCTAGGAAGAGACCTAGAGAGGGACCAGGCTATGAGGGGTGGCCAGTTCTCTACTGGCTGTGCCGGGTGGAGATTATAACAGAATACGGCCAAGATGTTCAAATGTTCATAGATGACCAGCAGGGTCAAATAATAATAATAATCACAGTGGTTGTAGAGGGTGAAACAGGTCAGCACCTCAGGAGTAAATGTCAGTTGGCTTTTCATAGCCAATCATTCAGAGAATCTCTATCGCTCCTGCTGTCTCTAGAGAGTTGATAACGGCAGGTCTGGGACAGGTAGTACGTGCAGTGAACAGGTCAGGGTTCCATAGCCGCAGGCAGAACAGTTGAAACTGGAGCAGCAGCACGACCTAGTGGACTGGGGACAGCAAGGAGTCATCAGGACAGGTAGTCCTGAGGCATGGTCCTAGGGCTCAGGTCCTCCGTGTCCCTGTCTTTATGCTGTAGAGGGAACGCCTTAGTCTAACTGTGTTCAGTAGAGAGGCCTCAATGCATCTCATGAGAGGCTGGTAAGTTGTTGTCTGCCAGTCAGTCTTGGCATGATTGCAATGTTCTGACCCTTTGATAGGCCAGGATTCAGGAAGCATGTTATCCTACATTCTAGATCTGGTGTGATGCATGTCTTTGTCCCTCACACTGACTCATACATGCTTTGTTTGATATGGTCTGACCTGTCCAGAGCTTGATGATGTACCACTGGCTTGTCAGCTCTGTCAGAGAATATAAAGACTTTCCTCTCAGTACATCTCACTGTATTGCAGGTGTTGCCAGGCACATTGTTATTCACTTGGCTTTTTTAAATAAAAAAATGTACCCCTTTTTCTCCCCAATTTTGTGGTATCCAATTGTTGTAGTAGCTACTATCTTGTCTCATCGCTACAACTCCCGTACCGGCTCGGGAGAGACAAAGGTTGAAAGTTATGCGTCCTCCGATACACAACCCAACCAGCCGTACTGCTTCTTAACACAGCGTGCATCCAACCCGGAAGCCAGCCGCACCAATGTGTCAGAGGGTACACCCTGCACCTGGCAACCTTGGTTAGCGCGCACTGCGCCCAGCCCGCCACAGGAGTCGCTGGTGCGAGATGAGACAAGGACATCCCTACCGACCAAACCCTCCCTAACCCAGACGACGCTAGGCCAATTGTGCGTCGCCCCACGGACCTCCCGGTCGCGGCCGGTTACGACAGAGCGAACCCAGGGACTCTGATGGCACAGCTGGCGCTGCAGCACAGCACCCTTAACCACTGCGCCACCCGGGAGGCCTATTCACTTGGCTTTTGCATGGATACAGAATAGTAATCCCTTAGTCTGTGTTAGTCATAATAGGATGATATGACTATCACACTGACAAACACTGGTAGGACAGGTGCCTGATTTACCCCCAAAAATGTATCAACCCGACACTGATCTTCTGTTGTATCTGTAGCTTCCAGTCAGGATCACAACATTTCATGAGCATAGATCAAGTGTGACATAACATAAGGAGTTGTGGATGGCACCACCACAGGTAGTATCCATTGTGTTGCTTCTTGCTGCCCTTCGTGGTGTTACCAGCCTTATCATGTGTAGCTCCTCTACTAAAGTTGGTTCCACCGGATCAGGCTGAACGCTAAGGGCAGGTATGTGTGTGTTGGTTCTTCTAACCTTGTGGGCACCTAAAATCCCCAACTGTCCCCATAAGGATAGTAAAACAAAGAAAATGATCCTGTGTGGGGACATTTCCCACTTCCCCATGAGGACAAAGGTTATTTTAAGTTTAAGGGTTAGGATTACAGTTAGGGTTACCGGTTAGAGAAAATAGGATTTTAAATATAAATTAATTTGAGGTCCCCATGATGTGTTGGTTCTATCCTTGTTGGGACCTAAAATCCCCAAATGTCCTTAAGCTTAGGGGTTACAATTAGGGTAAGGGGTTCAAATATGGGTTTGGGTTAGAGTTAGGGGAAATGGGATAATATAACGTAACGTGTGTGTGCATTTGTGCGTCCGCGCACGAAAGAGAGCTCTACCTCAGGACCAACGTTGTAGTCTGAGGACAGAAGCGTTCTGCCTGATGAAGTTAGTCTGCACTTCTGGTCATCAGTGAAATCAGAACTAAAATTAGACCTAATAAAGGGATGAGAACGCACTCCTGGAGAACGCTCATTCATTTCTCTGTGAGGCTGTGGTGGACTACAGTTTCTCCTCTGTTTGGTTATGGCTCTGAAGCAGCAGGACAGTTATACTAGGTGTACACATACACACACCACTTGACCACAGATGTTATGCCCTGGTGTAACCCAGGGGCACTGCTCTTGGAGGGCAGAAGGGAAGGGAGATGTTAGTGTATATATTTTTCACGTCTTGCCACAGCTCCATTGTCCCTGCTGTGTTGGCTGTCAGGGCCACTGTCCTTTGGCCTGGTTGATGGGTGTAGACGTGGGCTCAGGGTTTCCCTATGGGACTCCTTCACACCCTAATCACTGGGCACTACGTTCACAGGTGGCAACTCTCTTACTGACCGTCTCATCAGTGTCACAGCCTAGCTAGTCCGAAGCCTGTGACCTTGTCTGTGCAGCTTTAGAAGATAGACTTCCCAGTGCAAGTCACAACATAAACTGTCCTTACATTCACTTCCTTTTATTTACACACACAGTAGATATATCATGCTGGTGCCCACACACAGTACAATGGACTAGACATATTATTAGAAGAACATGTCCCATGTTTAGTTAATATGGGTTCTTTTGTCTAGTCAATTGGTCTTGTGTGGCTCAGTTGGTAGGGCATGGCGCTTGCAACGCCAGGGTTGTGGGTTTGATTCCCACGGGGGACCAGTACAGAAATGTATGTGTTCACTACTGTAAGTTGCTCTGGATAAGAGTGTCTGCTAAATGACTAAAATGTGAAATGGAGGTTGATTGAGTTGGCTGATGTCATGGTTCTGAGAAAGAACAGTGTGTGTTATTGATATCTCACTTGTACTGGGACTGCACTTTCTAGAAAAGTCTTCAATCAGCTACCTCAAAAAAACATTCTGCTTGTTGTCACTTTAGGTCTACGTACTTCTGATGCGATAACATATGTGAGCTGATTGGACAACAATAGCTGAGCTGCTGTTGAGCAACCCCGAGAGCAGAACAGAGTGCACAGCCTGGCCCTGAGGAGAGTACAGGGCCACACTGTAAACCATTTTGTGTTGCTTTTACTGTAACTTACAGGCAGCTAGTTGCCTGTAAGTTACTGTAAAAAAGGTACATTATGTTACCGTATTGTATGGTATCCAATAGTGTTAATGGAATCTTTTTTGCCTTTGTTTTTATGGTAACTTACAGGCAACTGGCTGCCCGTAAGTTATTGTAAAACAACTGTAATCTTATTATGGCTATTGTAACAAATGAATTAATGAATGGATAAATTAATTAAAAAAATAATTGAAGAGTGATGGGGTTTGTATTGTACAGTATTTTACCGTAATTGCATGGCAGTGGAGCAATCAGGTTGGCTGCTAGTTATTGTGTTTACATATGAATACCACTTTGGGAGCCTTTGTTAAGGTCTCTAGAAGTGAAAGTGATTTAAAATACCTAATGTTGTGTTTCCTATCACTTGCACTTCTAGAGGCCTTAACAAAGGCATCCAAGCTGGAAGTGACTAAAGGGCAAAACAGACCGAAGGACAATGCAGATACTCAACCATTAAAGGTCTGAGACTTGCTGCCACTCCAATCTGTTCCCTATACACATTTAATTGTTAGGGCACAACTACCACATATCAGTTAAATTAGTGCAGCATTCTATCTAATGTGTGGCACAAATGTAGCCTCTTAACACGACACACCTCAAAATATGTTAATGAGCCAGAAACAACAGTACCATGCAACCATTTACGATATGATTTAACATTTACGCCTAAGATCATTCAGACTGCATTGTCATTTAGGTCAATTTTCTGTAAATATTTAATATGGTACTTTACTGTTAGTTTTATTATATAATACTGTCAAAACAACTATAATATAATATAAAAAAAATATATGCCATTTAGCAGACACTTTTATCCAAAGCGACTTACAGTCATGTGTGCATACATTCTACGTGGTCCCGGGAATCGAACCCACTACCCTGGCGTTACAAGCGCCATGCTCTACCAACTGTGCTACAGAAGGACCACTGCACTATAATGTTTTATAGTGCAGGAACAGGGTCCATAGGGCCAGGGGCCAGGCTGTCATAGTGAAAAGAGTCTGCTGGGTATTACCCCAGAGCTGTGCTGCATCACTCTCTAGTCTACTTTATGGACATGTACTACAGGCCCAGCCAGGAGGGGATTACTCAGCTCAGATCAGCAGCAATGTGCTAATCCGGGGCCTAACCCGTCTGTCTGCACCATGCCCTGTGAGGAGCACCCTGGAGGGGACCCGCTGTGCCTGGAGCAAGGGTGTCCTGGAGCTCTACATGGGAGTGGGAGAAGTGATGGTGGGGTGTACTCATGAGGCTAATGCTAAGACTCCCACTGAGGCGTACTGGGCCCTTTTTCCTCTGTAGTTTTCCACTGTTGTAGTAGTGTTATGACTATGGGGTGGCAGATAGCTTAGCGGTTAACAGTATTGGGCCAGGAACTGAAGTGTCGCTGGTTTGAATCCCCGAGCCGGCTAGGTGAAAAATCTGTTGATGTGCCCTTGAGCAAGGCACTTAACCCTAATAGCTCCTGCAAGTTGCTCTAGATAAGGGTGTCTGCAAAATGACTAAAATGACTTAGCGAAGTCACTCGTGGTTCATGGAAGCCTTCCAAGGCACATTCTCTCACACACCACAGTATCTCTTATAGGGGGATTAGGGTAACAACAGATCGGACCGCTCAACTTCTGCTAAATAACTTTTCCTTGTACAGTACCACCCAGGAAATGTATGTTCCATACTGTATGTACTGTACACTGTAGTATTTGCTTGTGCATTCTGTTTACCCTTCACCTACATAACACACATGCAATCCAGTAGCTAAATGTATCGACAATATTTTATTACCGGATCTAGGGCCAATGGCATTGTGTATGCAACTTACGACCACTGTCTTATTATTTGTTTATCCTTATTTGTCATAAAGCATTCACATCTCTCTCAATTGATCCCTGTGTTATGTCTATGTGTTCCCCAGGTCAGGGTGGGCAGAGCGGACATCGTGTGCCCCATCACAGAGTGCAGTGGTTACCTGGAGGAGAGCCTGGTGATGTCCCACCTGGGCAGTGAGGAAGTGGCCAAATACAAATACTTCCTGGAGCTGAGCCAGATTGACTCTAGCACCAAACCCTGTCCCCAGTGCAGCCAGTTCACCTCGCTGAAAGGACACACCCCCAGCAGGGCAGAGCACAAATACAAGGTGAGAGAGAGGGCCTGTACTGTTCTGAGATCAGATATTATACAGCATGACTGAGCACAAGTACAAGGTGAGTACAGGGCCTCTGCTGTTTGTAAATTCTTGGGAAAATGTTTAGGTTTCTTGAATCATTGGACAAAGTGCTTTTTCATGTATCATTAATGAGGGAGGTTTTAGTCCATGCAGGCACTTCAGTTCTTCTCACCAAATCTATGCCTCTTATACGCCATGCCTCTATCTAGCCAATCACATGTCTATGCCTCTGCAGATCCAGTGCACAAAGTGCCAGTTTGTGTGGTGCTTCAAATGCCACGCCCCCTGGCACGAGGGCCTGAAGTGCCGGGACTACAGGAAAGGGGACAAGCTGCTGCGTCATTGGGCCAGCATCATCGAGCACGGCCAGAGGAACGCCCAGAAGTGCCCCCACTGCAAGGTGGGTGACAGAGCCAGGAGAGTGGAGAAAAATAGCAAACCTTGCTAGTTAACATAGCTACTGGAAGAAGATTGTGGTTGACAGTTCTGCAGCCAAAACAATGATATAGGAGGCCTTCTCACATGGTCCTAAAGGGTGTTCGCTTGATTAGGCAGGTGGAGACAGGGCCGTCTGTTCTCTCCAGCGTTGTATGTCAACAACATAAGATGATTAAAGATGTGCTTTTCAGTAGTTCTACAGCCATGACAGTGTCCTCTGTGTGTTTTTCTCCAGGAGGAGAGAGAGAAAGAGAGTGTCAGAGGTCTTTTTCCCCCCTTGTCCACTTTTAACAAAGGCTGGAAATGAAGCATTCCATGAAGTCATAAGACTGAGTCTTGGGCAGAAAGTCAATACCAAATTAGATTTAGTATGCCACGTCAGCTCTTTGTTTCATACATAGTGAGAGGCCTTTTAGAAAGCAACAGCAACAAGCACAGTGCTGCTAATTCATTTTGGTATTGGAAGGAACTTTCACTGAGGTGTTGGCTGCTGGCTTGCTGTCTGTCCATGGCAGCACTCTCCTTTCAATGCAATGTCAGTCAGCATGAGTCAGGTAGAGGGGTTGAGTGATGCTCAGATATCAGGACAAAATCTTCCATTCTTTTCCCTTGATTTGGAACCAAACCAAAATACTTTCTATTCTGGAAATACCTGCACTGAGCTGACTGGTAATCTAGTAATTGATACATATAGTTAATAATTTGTTCAGAAATTAGGGTCCCACTTTAAATGAACAACGGCTTATAAAATCTTTATAGAGCATCCATGAGGTCATGTCGCTCTCTCCAGATCCACATTCAGAGGACGGAGGGCTGCGATCACATGAACTGCACCCAGTGCAGCACCAACTTCTGCTACCGCTGTGGGGAGAAGTACCGCCACTTGCGATTCTTCGGGGATCACACATCCAACCTCAGCGTGTTCGGCTGCAAGTACCGCTACCTTCCTGAGAAGCCCCACCTCCGCCGGCTGGTCCGGGGGTCCGTGTGTGGTGAGTCTGCCCAGCCTCAGCCCGTGACCCAGAGGCCCTTAAACCCTTTATAGAGGGGACATTTTGGGATTCCCATTACATTTCATGGTTAATATTATTAGACAAGCAAGCAATCAGTACCCTCTGACAATATGACAACTATATTTAGACTAGGCCCTTAAGGCCTGATTTAAAAAGATGCTCTGATTAGCAGCTGTAGTTTTACAGTCCTTCTGCCTCCCTTTTAATTCAGTCGTTAGACTGCCCATGACTTTCCTCCTTGGTCTCTGTGGTCAGACTCAGAAAGATACATACGCGGGGGGCGACGAATAAACTTCAATTACCATGTGGGTGGCCTTTCATCTTCTTAATCAGTTCACACAATAATGAAGATGATCAAAACAGCATATACTAGCTTGATGCTGCAGACATGACTCGCTCACAACCCATTTTCACAATACGTCTAGTGCCTATGCTAAAAATTGCATTGTGCATTGCAGTGCATTGTAATTTCTCACAGCTCTGAAGTCAGAACAATAACGGTAAACTGTAGCTGCCAACACAGTGGATGATTTGCATGCCCCTTATCAGCAGAACTTCCTTATCTGAGATGACCCATGTCTTTGTGACCCTGCCTGCGGTGTGTGAATAGTGAATAGTGAACAGCTCAACTGAGAGATTCAGTAGTTCTCCGATAGGTGCTCTGACTGCAGCTCTGTATCTGTTGTTCCCTCAGGGCCTTGTGTAGTGACATGCAGGGCCTCAGCTGTTGCTCCCTGAGTGGGGTTAGCTAAAGTTAGTCCGATACCAGCATGGTGCCAATGGAAACATCTGACACACACTGACGGTGGGATAATGTGTCCCTCAAAGGGTCTACAAAACCCCCTCTACCTCCCATTAAAACACTCCACTGCCTGCTCCCATTCTCATGTTTTAACAGCCTTACCAATGAAAACAAACATGGGAATTATCTAAACCGTAGTCCCATAACTCGCTACTGGCTGTTTTGATTTAGGTTGGGTGTACTGTAATTGCGCAGGACCTCTGATAACCTGTTAAAAATGTTAATGTGCCAAGGTGCTATTCCAAACTGCCCTGTCCTCCCCATGCATTTTCATGCACGTATTTGTCCTGACCCCTCATGCATATCTGTGTTGTCTCTTCTGTCTCCCTCCCATTCCAGTGAGTAAAGTGGTGGTGGCCCCTGTTGTCATAGTCCTGGTGGTGGTTGTCGGAGCAGTATCCATGGTCATAGGTAAGCATTGTTACATCCTTTTTAACATTAAACGACTACTATTACCTACTGTTTTAATCCTGCTCTTTTAATCCCTAGATAACAACATGAAACATTACATAACCGCTGGTGCTTTAGAGAATCTGAAATGTGTTACTTTCCCTTGGTTCAGGTATGTAGTGTTACTCTGCTTGTTCAGTGGCCGTGGTCTGCTGGAGAGGGCTATCTGTGTTTTGGTGTGAACTGATAGAAGCAGCTAAGTGTCTGCTTGTCCACTTCAGATAGCACTGCTACACTGGGCGATGGGAGGATGACACACTGATATAAAGCTGTTGACAGACACTTGTTAATCCCGCTCACAAATTATCTTTACTGTTGTGTGTCCGTATTTCAAAGGTAATGTGTTACTAGTGCGAACAACAGAACAGTATTGAGATTATTAAAGTATTTCCTTGATCGATCACCAATACTGTGAACACTTCCTTGCGAGAGGTGTCACTTCAGTCATTTCCTTGAGCTTAGATCCCATTCCATATTAACCTGCCTGTTCTCTCCTACTCTGCTCTCTCCTCAGGACTCGTGGCTTTTCCTATCTTCTACATCTGTAAGAAGAGACGGCAGCGCACCCAGGGTACTGGCCGTTGGCACTGAGCTGAGCACCATGGCAGTGTGGTCAGGACCCTGCTCCAGATACGAAGCCCAGGGAGGGGACACATGGATTTGGGGGGAGGGGGGAGGGTTGGTTTCCATCCACAGCCTGAGAAGAGCAATGCTTTCCAGTGGCCTTCTCTCTCTACTGCATGTCTACCACAACACTGTATGTGGCTCCTCCTCCAGCCTGTGGATCTAAAGGCTCACAGAGCAGTCTACTCCTGTTCCGCCCAACTTACCTCCACAGTGTCTGGGCTCCTATAGCATGGCTAGTGAAACAGAAACACATGGGGTAGAATGGGAAAGAGTTACTGAAGACGTGTGGGTGAGTCTATCACCATTCTTTTGCGGACCCTGAGCACCTGCATATTTATGACATTTTCAGGGATTTTATTGTGGTGCGTCCATACAGGTAACTACCAAAATGAAGGAAAAACTTGAGTAAATGAGGGATACAAAGTGCAGTGCATTCAGAAAGTTTTCAGACGCCTTCCCTTTTCCAACGTTTTGTTACGTTACAGCCTTATTGTATTTTTTCCCCATCAATCTACACACAATACCCCATAATGACACAGCAAAATGTTTGCAAATGTATAAATAAATAACAACGTATACGTTATTTACATAAGTATTCAGACCCTTTGCTCTGAGACTCAAAATTGAGCTCAGATGTATCCTGTTTCCATTGATCACCCGATGGTCACTCTGACAGAGCTCCAGTGTTCGTCTGTGGAGATGGGAGAACCTTCTAGAAGAAGAACCTTCTGCAGCACTCCACCAATCAGGCCTTTATGGTAGAGTGGCCAGACGGAAGCCACTCCTCAGTAAAAGGCACGTGACAGCCCGCTTGGAGTTTGCCAAAAGGCACCTAAAGGACTTTCAGACCATGAGAAACAATATTCTCTGGTCTGATAAAACCAAGATGGAACTATTTGACCTGAATGCCCAGAAACCTGGCATCATACCTATGATGAAGCATGGTGGTGGCAGCATCATGCTGTGAGGATGTTTTTCAGCATCGGGGACTGGGAGACTAGTCAGGATTCAGAGAAATATGAATCGAGCAAAGTACAGAGAGATCCTTGATGAAAACCTGCTCCAGAGTGCTCAGGACCTCAGACTGGGGCGAAGGTTCACCTTCCAATAGGACAACAACTCTAAGCACACAGCCAAGACAATTGCAGTCTCTGAACGTCCTTGAGTGGCCCAGCCTGAAAATAGCTGTGCAGCGATGCTCCTGATCCAACCTGACAGAGCTTGAGAGGATCTGCAGAGAAAAATGGGAGAAACTCCCCAAATACAGGTGTGCCAAGCTTGTAGTGTCATACCCAAGAACACTCAATCGCTGCCAAAGATGCTTCAACAAAGTACTGATTAAAGGGTCTGAATACTTCATTTTTGCTTTTTGCTGTCATTATGGGGTATTGTGTGTAGATTGATGAGGTGGAAAATACTATTTAATCTATAACGTAACATAACTAAATGTGGAAAAAATCAGGGGCCTGAATACCTTCCGAATGCACTGTATATAGAAACCAGGTGCTTCCACACAGGTTTGTGCTGAACAAATTAGAGCTTTTTGAAGTTGGTTTGGTTTCTGTTTGGTTTTTGAAAAATCATCACTGTTTTCTATTTACATTTGTGTGGGTTTTGTGTGGGTTGAATGCAGTAACACAACCTTTATTCAACCATCCTATTCACATTACTATAATACAATATTTCAGTTGTTGTGTATAAAGATTCTGGTCATTAGAGTTAATTACCATGCTTTCTGCACTTAAATATTTTTTATTTCACCTTTATTTAACCAGGTAGGCAAGTTGAGAACAAGTTCTCATTTACAATTGCGACCTGGCCAAGATAAAGCAAAGCAGTTCGACAGATACAACGACACAGAGTTACACATGGAGTAAAACAAACATACAGTCAATAATACAGTATAAACAAGTCTATATACAATGTGAGCAAATGAGGCGAGAAGGGAGATAAAGGCAAAAAAGGCCATGGTGGCAAAGTAAATACAATATAGCAAGTAAAACACTGGAATGGTAGTTTTGCAATGGAAGAATGTGCAAAGTAGAAATAAAAATAATGGGGTGCAAAGGAGCAAAATAAATAAATAAATTAAATACAGTTGGGAAAGAGGTAGTTGTTTGGGCTAAATTATAGGTGGGCTATGTACAGGTGCAGTAATCTGTGAGCTGCTCTGACAGTTGGTGCTTAAAGCTAGTGAGGGAGATAAGTGTTTCCAGTTTCAGAGAATTTTGTAGTTCGTTCCAGTCATTGGCAGCAGAGAACTGGAAGGAGAGGCGGCCAAAGAAAGAATTGGTTTTGGGGGTGACTAGAGAGATATACCTGCTGGAGCGTGTGCTACAGGTGGGAGATGCTATGGTGACCAGCGAGCTGAGATAAGGGGGGACTTTACCTAGCAGGGTCTTGTAGATGACATGGTGCCAGTGGGTTTGGCGACGAGTATGAAGCGAGGGCCAGCCAACGAGAGCGTACAGGTCGCAATGGTGGGTAGTATATGGGGCTTTGGTGACAAAATGGATTGCACTGTGATAGACTGCATCCAATTTGTTGAGTAGGGTATTGGAGGCTATTTTGTAAATGACATCGCCAAAGTCGAGGATTGGTAGGATGGTCAGTTTTACAAGGGTGTGTTTGGCAGCATGAGTGAAGGATGCTTTGTTGCGAAATAGGAAGCCAATTCTAGATTTAACTTTGGATTGGAGATGTTTGATATGGGTCTGGAAGGAGAGTTTACAGTCTAACCAGACACCTAAGTATTTGTAGTTGTCCACGTATTCTAAGTCAGAGCCGTCCAGAGTAGTGATGTTGGACAGGCGGGTAGGTGCAGGTAGCGATCGGTTGAAGAGCATGCATTTAGTTTTACTTGTATTTAAGAGCAATTGGAGGCCATGGAAGGAGAGTTGTATGGCATTGAAGCTTGCCTGGAGGGTTGTTAACACAGTGTCCAAAGAAGGGCCAGAAGTATACAGAATGGTGTCGTCTGCGTAGAGGTGGATCAGAGACTCACCAGCAGCAAGAGCGACCTCATTGATGTATACAGAGAAGAGAGTCGGTCCAAGAATTGAACCCTGTGGCACCCCCATAGAGACTGCCAGAGGTCCGGACAGCAGACCCTCCGATTTGACACACTGAACTCTATCAGAGAAGTAGTTGGTGAACCAGGCGAGGCAATCATTTGAGAAACCAAGGCTGTCGAGTCTGCCGATGAGGATGTGGTGATTGACAGAGTCGAAAGCCTTGGCCAGATCAATGAATACGGCTGCACAGTAATGTTTCATATCGATGGCGGTTAAGATATCGTTTAGGACCTTGAGCGTGGCTGAGGTGCACCCATGACCAGCTCTGAAACCAGATTGCATAGCAGAGAAGGTATGGTGAGATTTGAAATTGTCGGTAATCTGTTTGTTGACTTGGCTTTCGAAGACCTTAGAAAGGCATGGTAGGATAGATATAGGTCTGTAGCAGTTTGGGTCAAGAGTGTCCCCCCTTTGAAGAGGGGGATGACCGCAGCTGCTTTCCAATCTTTGGGAATCTCAGACGACACGAAAGAGAGGTTGAACAGGCTAGTAATAGGGGTGGCAACAATTTCGGCAGATAATTTTAGAAAGAAAGGGTCCAGATTGTCTAGCCCGGCTGACTTGTAGAGGTCCAGATTTTGCAGCTCTTTCAGAACATCAGCTGAATGGATTTGGGAGAAGGAGAAATGGGGAAGGCTTGGGCGAGTTGCTGTTGGGGGTGCAGTGCTGTTGACCGGGGTAGGAGTAGCCAGGTGGAAAGCATGGCCAGCCGTAGAAAAATGCTTATTGAAATTCTCAATTATGGTGGATTTATCAGTGGTGACAGTGTTTCCTATCTTCAGTGCAGTGGGCAGCTGGGAGGAGGTGTTCTTATTCTCCATGGACTTTACAGTGTCCCAGAACTTTTTTGAGTTAGTGTTGCAGGAAGCAAATTGCTGCTTGAAAAAGCTAGCCTTGGCTTTTCTAACTGCCTGTGTATAATGGTTTCTAGCTTCCCTGAACAGCTGCATATCACGGGGGCTGTTCGATGCTAATGCAGAACGCCATATGATGTTTTTGTGTTGGTTAAGGGCAGTCAGGTCTGGGGAGAACCAAGGGCTATATCTGTTCCTGGTTCTAAATTTCTTGAATGGGGCATGTTTATTTAAGATGGTTAGGAAGGCATTTAAAAAAATATCCAGGCATCCTCTACTGACGGGATGAGATCAATATCCTTCCAGGATACACCGGCCAGGTCGATTGGAAAGGCCTGCTCGCTGAAGTGTTTCAGGGAGCGTTTTACAGTGATGAGTGGAGGTCGTTTGACCGCTGACCCATTACGGATGCAGGCAATGAGGCAGTGATCGCTGAGATCTTGGTTGAAGACAGCAGAGGTGTATTTAGAGGGCAAGTTGGTTAGGATGATATCTATGAGGGTGACCGTGTTTAAGGCTTTGGGGAGGTACCTGGTAGGTTCATTGATAATTTGTGTGAGATTGAGGGCATCAAGTTTAGATTGTAGGATGGCTGGGGTGTTAAGCATGTTCCAGTTTAGGTCGCCTAGCAGCACGAGCTCTGAAGATAGATGGGGGGCAATCAGTTCACATATGGTGTCCAGAGCACAGCTGGGGGCAGAGGGTGGTCTATAGCAGGCGGCAACGGTGAGAGACTTGTTTTTAGAGAGGTGGATTTTTAAAAGTAGAAGTTCAAATTGTTTGGGTACAGACCTGGATAGTAGGACAGAACTCTGCAGGCTATCTTTGCAGTAGATTGCAACACCGCCCCCTTTGGCAGTTCTATCTTGTCTGAAAATGTTTTAGTTTGGAATTAAAATTTCAGAATTTTTGGTGGTCTTCCTAAGCCAGGATTCAGACACAGCTAGAACATCCGGGTTGGCAGAGTGTGCTAAAGCAGTGAATAGAACAAACTTAGGGAGGAGGCTTCTAATGTTAACATGCATGAAACCAAGGCTATTACGGTTACAGAAGTCGTCAAAAGAGAGCGCCTGGGGAATAGGAGTGGAGCTAGGCACTGCAGGGCCTGGATTCACCTCTACATCGCCAGAGGAACATAGGAGGAGTAGAATAAGGGTGCGGCTAAAAGCAATAAGAATTGGTCGTCTAGAACGTCTGGAACAGAGAGTAAAAGGAGGTTTCTGGGGGCGATAAAATAGCATCAAGGTATAATGTACAGACAAAGGTATGGTAGGATGAGAATACAGTGGAGGTAAACCTAGGTATTGAGTGATGAAGAGAGATATATTGTCTCTAGAAACATAATTGAAACCAGGAGATGTCATTGCATGTGTGGGTGGTGGAACTAATAGGTTGGATAAGGTATAGTTAGCAGGACTAGAGGCTCTACAGCGAAATAAGCCAATAAACACTAACCAGAACAGCAATGGACAAGGCATATTGACATTAAGGAGAGGCATGCTTAGTCGAGTTATCAAAAGGGTCCGGTGAGTGGAGAAGTTGGTTGGGGGTCACGGCGATTTAGACAGCTAGCCAGGCCATCGGTAGCAAGCCAGCATAGGATGGAGGTCTGTTATTAGCCACCTCTTGCGTTCCGTCAGTAGATTAGTGGGGTTCCGTGTGGTAGAGGGGATTAATCCAAATCACACAACAACAACAAAAATAAAAACAATAGATATAGTTATAGAGGCCCAAGAAGAAAACATAATAATAATAATAAAAATAAATAAATAAATAAATTGTCTGATTGTCTATTCAGATAGCAGCCGATAAGACAGCTAACGGTTAGCAGGCCGCAGATGGGCGTTCAGGTAACGTCGCGACGTAGGAGCCAGCCGGAAGATAACGTCGGCAGTCCAGTTGTGAAGGCCCAGTGGGGCTCCACGTAGGCAGTAAAATGGGTCCGGATAGGTGACTGCAGCCCAGGAGTGATTGATGGAACTCAGGAGTAATTGACAGAGCTGGCTAGCTCCGGAATAATTGATGTTTGCTCCGGAATCGGCGAAAGCCGATAGTCACACGGATAGCAGCTAGCTAGCTGTGAGATCCAAGTATGAATGTCCAGAGAGCGGTTGAAATCCAGGGACATGGAGAGAAAAATTGGTCCGGTATGTTCCGTTCCGAGCCGCGCTGCGCCGTACAAAACTGGCGATAGATTTTCGAGCTAAAGGATAGCTGATGACCACAAACCGTGGTTAGCTGAATACTAACGATTTGCCAGTAAAGAAGCTAACTAGCTTCTGAACTAGCTTCTGATTAGCTTCTGGGCTAGCTTCTGGATAGCTTCTTGGAGTTTCTGGCTAGTTTCTGGCTAGCTTCTTGGAGTTTCTGGCTAGCTTCTTGGAGGATTACAGATTTGAGGTAAATAATACTTTTTTATAAATATAAATTGGTGAGGCGGGTTGCATGAGAGTGTTTTGAAGATGAGTTGATGGAAAATGTAAAAAAATGTATGTGAAAAAATTTGTAAATATATATACGGGACACGACAAGACGAGGACAAAAGACGTCTGAACTGCTATGCCACCTTGGAATATGATGAATTTAGACCTGTGGAAAACTACACCTGTCTATAACGTCCCACAGTTCATGCTTGATTTGCTCATTGAACTTGCAGAAAGAAAAACAACTAAATGAAATTCAAATAATTGAACCGATTTTCGGTCAATTAGTTGTCTAATATATAATAATAATAATAATAATATATGCCATTTAGCTGACGCTTTTATCCAAAGCGACTTACAGTCATGTGTGCATACATTCTACGTATGGGTGGTCCCGGGAATCGAACCCACTACCCTGGCGTTACAAGCGCCATGCTCTACCAACTGAGCCACAGAAGGACCACAAAAAACTAAAATAAACTGAAATGTCAGCTAATCGCCCAGAACTAAAACAAGTGTGGTTCCTGAGTTGATTAAGCAATTAAACATCCCTTCATGCTTAGGGTAAAAACAAAGCCCAGTGCACAATATTTTGGCTACCATGGCTAGAAGAAGAGATCTTTGTGACCTTGAAAGAGGCTCTTTAAGGAGCATAGGGGGTTTAAAGGGTGTGTGTGTGTGTGTGTGTGTGTGTGTGTGTGTGTGTGTGTGTGTGTGTGTGTGTGTGTGTGTGTGTGTGTGTGTGTGTGTGTGTGTGTGTGTGTGTGTGTGTGTGTGTGTGTGTGTGTGTGTGTGTGTGTGTGTGTGTGTGTGTGTGTGTCAGTCAGTCACCAGATCTCAACCTTATTGAACACTTATGGGACATTTTGAAGCGACACCTGAGACAGCGTTTTCCACCAAATTATGGAATTTATTGTGGAAAAATGGTGTCTCCCAACGCCCTATTCAGACTCTATGTTGGCGGTTCCTTTATTTTGGCAGTTACCTGTAGATAGTTACACACAACAAGTAGTTACACACGTTTTTTATGACCAATCCCAAACTGCCCTGTAAGTGGTGATTGTGTTTTAGTGAGATTCAAGGTTCCATTCCATACACATACACACTTTCAGCCACGTCCATCCCTGCCAACCCCAGAGTGCTGTGCCCATACAGACTGGTATTTGCATCGTCAACCAAATACATTTGTTTTTTCCATGTTGGAAACAAACCAATGGGGACAGCACTGTTGAAATAACTGCTGTTTCATGCCCAGTAATGATGCCGCAATATATGTTTGTTTTGAAAATGTACATTTGACAAATTTTCTGCCTCTTTCAATGGTCAATATCAAATGTCTGCTGTGAGAATATATCTAAAAACCCATTCAATTTAAACATGGATATCTATGGAGGACAGACAGAGAGATGTACAGTAAGATCCATGATAGAGAAGTCATGGTTTTGTTATTTACTTTGAGGAGCCTATTTAAGGAACTCACTTTCAAGCTCAACTAGATTGCATGAAACAATCACCTTCCCATAGTCGTCCATTATTTAAATCTAGTTGGAATTGTCATACAGTACATGCTATATGTTTATGAATGTGTCTATGAAGTTCATATTAGTCATGTCAGGGGTTTCTGTTCACATCAAATGTATAAGCCCGGTGTCTTGATATCATTAATAATAAACCATAGTCCATTCTCAATTTGAATTTGAAACACTGATTACAATAGGGCATGTTTAGTTAAGCTTTCTCTCAAATTCAATTTAGTTTAAAACATTTTTTAAATTGTTTGTATCACAGCTGATAATCAAATGTCTCTTAGACTTTTTTCCAGTGGCCTTTGATTTAAGTACCCTTTTGAAAGGCACACAATGGACCTGGATCTGTGCCAGTGAATAGTGGATTCTCTGCAGCTTTAAAGGTTGTAACTTGGCAACAGTGGGCCTGTCCACCTCCCCCTATCTACCCAATCTTCTCACCATGGCCACTGTATTCATCCGACATTCAGACACTGCATTGATTCCTGTGTTATTAATAACACATAATATGGTGAGGATCATGATGGAGATGGATGAAAGCTTGGTTACTACTTCACACTAGTTCCTGTGACGACTTCAGTTACCACAATGTCAAAGGTCATGAACAGAATTTTAAATCTATGAGGCTTTTGTAATTGTTCTCAGGGAGCATTCTGTTCACGTTCTCCACTGCTGTCTTTCCCTGCATGCCCCTTTAGCTCCCAACTGTGCTACATGATCAAAGCCTGACACACAAATGGTTTGTTTTTGTTTTTTAATGATTTTAAAGATAAAGCTTACCAGATACCAGGTATGATATCACCATTGTTCTCATCAAGTAATCACCTGGATATAATATATTAAAATGCCATTGTTTGATGACACTTCTAGTGTATACATGTTACCTTTTAACCTGACACGTTGAATTGACGTCTGGGCAGGTGGGTGATTCAACTCTGATGTCTGAACTTGCCCAGGGGCTTATCGGCTGGCTGAAGTCCCTATTAAAGCCATTGAGGTGTTGTTACCATAAAGATTACCTGGTGCCTTTACAAAGATTGTTGATATATGCTTGATCTCCATGTTATTCCTGACTTTAAAGAGAATCTCATCTCTGCTCCAAAAAAGGTCTGTAGCTTGCACAACTGAAATTGTCAATTTCTCCTGATCTATATATACATTATCTAGTAGTTTAAACTAAAGCTACAACAACACAGATAGTAGTATTTCATGTATTGGTTGGTTTATGAAAATCAAATGCACAGATTTGTATTCTACTTTTGTTTGTGGGTCTTCGATGCTGCTGCACCACTATCTTCTCAGTTGTTGTAATTCATGTTTTGTAGAAAACTAATGTATGCTTTTATCAGATGGAATTGTAGAGTTATTAAACAGTGATGGTTGAAATGCCAAAAACATCTCTCTTCTCCCTGTACTATTCAGCCAAGGAAAACCAATTGATGGCTCAACAAAAAACACTGTCTTGCACTTGCCTTGATGTATAGTTTTTCAAAGAACACTGCCCCTTCCCCTCGTGAACCCCATTCCCTCCATCCACGAGGATGTCCTGTTCAGAAGTTGTTTTTACGGAAACGTTATCACCTTCATTTCCATTAGTGCTTGCCCCCTCTGAGAATAGCCCAGGGGGGTGGCCTACACCACATCAGCAGGGCCAAGCTGTTATGTTATCTATCCTGTCCAGTGTCCACTCTATCCTCCCTGGGTGGACAGACACAGGATGTGTCCCAAATGGCACTCTCTTCCCTTTATAGTGCACTACTTTTAACCAGGGCCCATTATGCTCTGGTCAAAATAGTGCACTATATAGGGAATATGGGGGCATTTGGGAAGCAAACACAGCTCACTGCTTCCCAACATCATGTGATCTAACTGGGGCCTGCGCTTACTCCTCTGTACATTGCTCTGAGATCAGCTGACCTTGCGGCTGTGATGGCCACTGAGAAAGTGAGTCCAGCTGGTTATGGACCCACAGGTCCAGTGGAGTCCTCCTGGGGATGGGAAAGTAGTTACAATAGGGCCTTCAAACAACCAAGTACTGTGGAGTCAGATATGCTCCTATGAGCCAGCACAGGGAGCGAGCCCCTGAACGCAGATATGCTTGTTTGACCAGAATGCTGTGTGCTCCCAGCTGGTTCCTTCCTTCCTACCAGGATCATCTGATTTATTGTGTGTGATTTAGAATGCTGTGAACAGCTGTGTAAATACACAGGCTCCATATCAAACAAGTTCAAGAAGACAGCACATGATGCAAAAGGTATCATACCGGCTGTATTTCTGTATTTTAAAAGTTATTTATGTTGAAAACTTGATTGCTGACATGCAAAACATTTTTGATAGTATATCAACAATGGTCTAATGAAACAAACACCAAAACATTGTTTTTGGGTAGAGTTTTTCCTTAATTAACAGGGCCTTATCAAGAGGCTCAGCAGAGCTGACAAAGCTATGAAATATACAACACAATTAATGAGAATTGCCTGTAGTTAGTGGTTATTCATCAGAAGTATTACATAGTAATATAGACTCTTGTTGCTGTTCTGGCCAATGCAAAGGCCTCATACCACAATAAGAAACCAATCTGTACCAGACATATTGTAGCTCTGAGTCTGATCTGAATAATTGTTCATCATAATGAAAATTCCACCCATCAGTTGAATATCCTGCCTCCTCCTGTTTCACTCTGTGAAGTGGAGTTGCTGTCTGTCTGGGGGACTGTTTCCTCCTAGTGTGGGGCCGTGCTCCTCTCTCTTTGTACCGGCTGAAACAGACATCCTGTTGACAGAGCTCCTCTGCTACTAATGACAGGATACGACTTGGCAGAGCTGCAGATTGAGGAACTCGGCTACGAGTACTACCACACTGGTCCCTGGTATAGCATGCCAGCATGGGATATGGAAAAACACACAGTGAATTACAGTATTTCATATGGTGTCTTAATAAGACAAAACAAATACGTAATCTTTCAAATTCATTTGAAATTATATTAATGGAAAGATTACGTCTTAAAAGAGAATTTCACTATTTTACAACTTGATGTTAGCTGGTTCTGAAAATAGTCTATGGGCCAGGAGAAACTCTAACTTCAGCTAACTTTAGCCACTGATAGAAAAATATCTATGGAATTGAGGGGCATGTGAGCATGTTCTTTTGAATGTTATGGCCAAATCACCGTTAAGTAAAATCAAACCAAATATGTATTACATTTCAGGTGATTTGGACATACATCTTTTTTACATGCTCACATCATGCCCCCATCACTTCCTTATATTTTTAGCTAGTAATGGCTAAAGTTAGCTAATGTTATAATGGCTGTTTAAAGAAAACTGAACCATGGATTAGTTTATACGGGCCAATATAGTATTTTCAGGGTGAGGAACTATCTAACATCAAGTTGTAAAATAGTGAACTTCTCTTTTAGAATGCAAGGTCATTCCAAAACACCTCATGGGTCAAAAGAGCAACTGCTGCATACAAGAAGTGTTGCTGGATGCTTTTTTAAAACCTTTATTTAACTAGGCAAGTCAGTTAAGAACAAATTCTTATTTTCAATGACAGCCTAGGAACAGTCGGTTACTGGCCCAAAGCTCTAACCACTAGGCTACCTTGCCGCCCCATAAAAGGATGAATGATAAAAGAGTTCAGGTTGAACATGACTTGATTTATTAACCCTCACAGCTATCATCCAATCATTGCATCTGAAAGACTGATGTCTTGAGAGTCTAACTATCTTCTAACAAGTGTTTTGCTTCTTATAAAATGAATACGTTTAGCATAATTTTCAAAAGTAAATAAAATGTATCTGTTTGCCTGGCCATAATTGTAAGCAAATACGGTATATCATGGAGTAAGAGATTGATTGAATCTGTTAGTATTATTTATTATTATACTGTAACCCAATCATCTGGAGTTAAAGTTACTCAATTTATCTTGTGACAAATGTACTATAAGAGATGTAGTTACCCTACTCTGACAGATGAGGGTGTACTGTACATTGATCAGGGTAGATTCTCAAAGACTAGAATCACAATTTATGAATCAGCAGACATGAATGTCACGCTTTCACTCTACCGGAAACAATGTCAATAATATTTAAGTGTACTAAACTAATAGCATTTATATATACAGTGGGGAGTATTTAGTCAGCCACAAATTGTGCAAGTTCTCCCACTTAAAAAGATGAGAGAGGCCTGTCATTTTCATCATATGTACACTTCAACTATGACAGACAAAATGAGAAAAGAAATCCAGAAAATCACATTGTAGGATTTTTAATGAATTTATTTTCAAATATTGGTGGAAAATAAGTATTTGGTCACCTACAAACAAGCAAGATTTCTGGCTCTCACAGACCTGTAACTTCTTCTTCAAGAGGCTCCTCTGTCCTCCACTCGTTACCTATATTAATGGCACCTGTTTGAACTTGCTATCAGTATAAAATACACCTGTCCACAACCTCAAACAGTCACACTCCAAACTCCACTATGGCCAAGACCAAAGAGCTGTCAAAGGACACCAGAAACAAAATTGTAGACCTGCACCAGGCTGGGAAGACTGAATCTGCAATAGGTAAGCAGTTTGGTTTGAAGAAATCAACTATGGGAGCAATTATTAGGAAATGGAAGACATACAAGACCACTGATAATCTCCCTCGATCTGGGGCTCCACGCAAGATCTCACCCCGTGGGGTCAAAATTATCACAAGAACGGTGAGCAAAAATCGAAGAACCACACAGGGGGACCTAGTGAATGACCTGCAGAGAGCTGGGACCAAAGTAACAAAGCCTACCATCCTGCAGTGCCAGACGTGTCCCCCTGCTTAAGCCAGTACATGTCCAGGCCCGTCTGAAGTTTGCTAGAGAGCATTTGGATGATCCAGAAGAAGATTGGGAGAATGTCATATGGTCAGATGAAACCAAAATAGAACTTTTTGGTAAAAACTCAACTTGTCGTGTTTGGAGGACAAAGAATGCTGAGTTGCATCCAAAGAACATCATACCTACTGTGAAGCAGGGGGTGGAAACATCATGCTTTGGGGCTGTTCTTCTGCAAAGGGACCAGGACGACTTATCCATGTAAAGGAAAGAATGAATGGGGTCATGTATCGTGAGATTTTGAGTGAAAACCTCCTTCCATCAGCAAGGGCATTGAAGCTGAAACGTGGCTGGGTCTTTCAGCATGACAATGATCCCAAACACACCACCCATGCAACGAAGGAGTGGCTTCGTAAGAAGCATTTCAAGGTCCTGGAGTGGCCTAGCCAGTCTCCAGATCCCAACCCCATAGAAAATCTTTGGAGGGAGTTGAAAGTCCGTGTTGCCCAGCAACAGCCCCAAAACATCACTGCTCTAGAGGAGATCTGCATGGAGGAATGGGCCAAAATACCAGCAACAGTGTGTGAAAACCTTGTGAAGACTTACAGAAAACATTTGACCTCTGTTATATACCCTTTGTTGGCAATGACAAAGTATTGAGACAAACTTTTGTTATTGACCAAATACTTATTTTCCACCATAATTTGCAAATAAATTCATTAAAAATCCTACAATGTGATTTTCTGGATTTTTTTGTTCTCATTCTGTCTGTCATAGATGAAGTGTACCTATGATGAAAATTACAGGCCTCTCTCATCTTTTTAAGTGGGAGAACTTGCACAATTGGTGGATGACTAAATACTTTTTTGTCCCACTGTATATATATACACAGAGTACCAGTCAAAAGTTTGGACACACCTACTCATTTAAGGGTTTTTCTTGATTTTTTTAAAACTATTTTCTACATTGTAGAATAATAGTGAAGCCATCAAGACTATGAAATCAAGACTAAATCAAGACTATGAAATAACACATATGGAATCATGTAGTAACCAAAGATTCTTCAAAGTAGCTACCCTTTGCCTTGATGACAGCTTTGCACACTCTTGGCATTCTCTCAACCAGCTTCATCTGGAATGCTTTTCCAATAGTCTTGAAGGGGTTCCCACATATGCTGAACACTTGTTGGCTGCTTTTCCTTCACTCTGCTGTCCAACTCATCCTTAACTATCTCAATTGGGTTGAGGTCAGGTGTTTGTGGAGTGTCACCAGCAGAGCACCCCTAGACCATCACACCTAAAAAAAAAAACATTTTTATTTTATTTATTTGTTTAACACTTTTTTGGTTACTACATGATTCCATATTGGGGCGGCAGCGTAGCCTAGTGGTTAGAGCGTTGGACTAGTAACTGGAAGGTTGTGAGTTCAAACCCCCGAGCTGACAAGGTACAAATCTGTCGTTCTGCCCCTGAACATGCAGTTAACCCACTGTTCCCAGGCCGTCATTGAAAATAAGAATATGTTCTTAAGTGACTTGCCTGGTTAAATAAAGGTTAAAAAAAAAAAAAAAAAAATATGTGTTATTTCATAACATTTTCTCAATTTTCTGACTGTATTAGATCATGGATTGATAAGCATGACACGCATCATTCGTTAGACAGGATAGAGTATTTGGAAAATATCACAACTTTGTTTCAGATTCCTTTGTGAATAAAGGGCAGTCAGTCTAGTTGGATGCAATCCTTGGGTCGTCCCAACTCTAACGTCACCCAATTGAAGTTGAACACATTTTTACATTTTAGCAGACATTGTTATCAAACGCAATTTACAGGAGCAATTATGGTTACTTTTCTTTTACTAGCTCAATGTTGCTAACCGCCAGGCTACCAGCTGCTCTACACTGGTCAAAGGGTTAGGGTTAATTAAAGGTATGGGGTAAGGACGTCCCAATGAGTCCAGATAGCGCTAACCCTTTTTTATGAGTCATTGGGTACACAACCATTGGTGCGTGTTGGACGCTCCGCCCATGGAGGCGGTAGCGTAATAACAGAGTGAAGGAAATCGTGTAAAGACTGGCATCTGACAGCGCAGCAGTAAGCTACTATAGCTACGTCCAAAGTGTTGTTTGCTAGAACTATTTATATTTACTTGAAGTAGCCAACTGCTTCAGATTGTTTCGAATGGAGACCAGACAACAGGGTGAGTGAGAATTCCAACTCTCTAAAATTATAGAATAATATGTTCCACATAGTGTATTTTTGTTGTTGCATTTATTCAACTGGGAAACTAGTATTTAGCCAATTTAGCCAATTGTTTGTTACTTACAATTATCAGAGATGAACGAAAACTATTGTTCGTGTATTCATATTTGATATAGACATTGTTAACCTTTGCATATATTAGTAACCGTAATAAGCAGTTGACCTTGTATATGGGAGGATGGTCTTGATAGATGCGTCATAACTTTTAACAAATTCTTCCTCAAAAGGCAAACATTTTATCAACAGAGTAGCCAGTTCTCACATGACGCATCTAGGCTGGCTAATGGAGCACGTGGTTAATTTGTCCATTTCTGTCCGGTTTGCAACATGTTCCAACATGGTAACAAAATATCAAGTTCATGTGGATGTAATATTGCTCTGTCCCTCTGTTAGGTTAAAATTCATTTTGCAAACCATATGACTGGCTCAAGGGCAAGGCCACTATTTTCCCTCCCCACATGACCATCTGACCAAATAATTGAAACCTTGTGATTGGTATTTGGTTTGGAGAGGGTTTCTTTGTAATTGGCCCGATCTTCCAAATAGCAAGATGGCTGTCATATCTTGTTCACACTAGTTTAGGTTAACAGTTGATATTATAATCAACTTTCTGGTTCAAACAAGGTCTAGGCATTGGTTTATATCAACCTCTGGTTATCAAGTTACAGTCAGTGTGTAATGCAAGGGTTTTCAACCGGAGTTCTGCGGTCCGTGGAGGTACTGCAGGATGTGTGCGAACATGTATAAAGAAAGAAGTGTCCCCCCCCCAATGTTTTTATTAAAATCACTAGCAACAGAATATTATTTTTTTTGACTACATACCTACAGTAGAAAAGAGGAGAATATCTTATTTCTAATGATGTCCATGTTAATTATCAACTCCAAATATTGAGCAAATTACACTAATTGGAGCTAATTACACTCACTGGAGTATCTGACACAAGCTTAGAAAAAGCACCCATGAATAGATAAGCTTTCTTGACTGACTTGGACTCTCATTTTGCCAACCCACGGCTAACCTTTGTTTAATCAGCTGAACAGCTGTTCTTAGAGAAAATAAGCTATATTAGAGTTTACACTTCCTCTTCCAATTATAATGTGAGGAGGTCAAAATAATGAAACTATTTACCACATTAATTTTAAAATGTTGTAAGCCAGTATGAGGGTTTGCACTCAGGCTAAAAAGAAAGGTGGCCTGTGCGTAAGATAAAAAAATATATATAAAGTTCGTTCTAAAAGGACTAGCACTCAAACCATGAATAGGAATAACCCAAGGAGGCCGAGATGTAAAAATAATATACTTAATTTAATGAATGCTCAAAAAAATACAAAAGGTGACAGTGCAAGGTGCAAAAAAAGTTAATAAAGAGCATACCTTTCGGCCTTATACATTCATCACTGCTGTACAAAGCATTGATTACTTGATGACAAGACGTAACATTTTTTGGGGGGGTTAATGTTTGATGGGGGTCCGTGGGTCGCCAGTTTGCCTAGGAGCGGGTTCCTGAGCCAAAAATGTTGAAGACCCCTGCTTTAATGGACACTGTAACCTACGTTGTACACCAATCGCGTGTGTGTGTAACCTACTCTTTTTGTCTTGCACCCCATTCATTGGCCTATGAACATCAAATGCATCATCATCAGATCTGTACTCGAGTGTACTGAGCGACTTCAATGTACTGAGTGATGGTGCAGGGGTATGGGGTAAGACCTTGTAGTCTGATGAGTGGGTTATGGCCAGCAGGTTTGACATGCAACCTGAAGGTGACATGCCTTTGTTCAGTCCCTCCTTCCCGGTTATTGGGAGTATTACTGTAGTTACATTCATTTTGAGTGTGTCATCATGGGCCCACTGTTGAACAGTAAACCTGTGCAACATCAATTGCATATGTTGTATAGGCTACTGTGAATTGTAATAGCATGTGGTGATAAATCATTGGATTTAGATCCACTGATCTGTCTTGATGATTCTGCACAATTAAACCAGTTCCTATGCTTCCTGGCTGATGTTTTGGTCACTTTTGAATGCTGGCGGTGCTTTCACTCTAGTGGTAGCATGAGACTGAGTCTACAACCCACACAAGTGGCTCAGGTAGTGCAGCTCATCCAGGATGGCACATCAATGTGAGCTGTGGCAAGAAGGTTTGCTGTGTCTGTCAGCGTAGTGTCCAGAGCATGGAGGCGCTACCAGGAGACGGGCCAGTACATCAGGAGATGTGGAGGAGGCCGTAGGAGGGCAACAACCCAGCAGCAGGACCGCTACCTCCGCCTTTGTGTAAGGAGGAGCAGGAGGAGCACTGCCAGAGCCCTGCAAAATGACCTCCAGCAGGCCACAAATGTGCATGTGTCTGCTCAAACGGTCAGAAACAGACTCCATGAGGGCCCGACGTCCACAGGTGGGGGTTGTGCTTACAGCCAACACCGTGCAGGAAGTTTGGCATTTACCAGAGAACACCAAGATTGGCAAATTTGCCACTGGCGCCCTGTGCTCTTCACAGATGAAAGCAGGTTCACACTGAGCACGTGACAGACATGACAGAGTCTGGAGACGCAGTGGAGAATGTTCTGCTGCCTGCAACTTCCTCCAGCATGACCGGTTTGGCGGTGGGTCAGTCATGGTGTGGGGTGGCATTTCATTGGGGGGGCCGCACAGCCCTCCATGTGCTCGCCAGAGGTAGCCTGACTGCCATTAGGTACCGAGAGGAGATCCTCAGACCCCTTGTGAGACCATATGCTGGTGCGGTTGGCCCTGGGTTCCTCCTAATGCAAGACAATGCTAAACCTCATGTGGCTGGAGTGTGTCAGCAGTTCCTGCAAGAGGAAGGCATTGATGCTATGGACTGGCCCGCCCGTTCCCCAGACCTGAATCCAATTGAGCACATCTGGGACATCATGTCTCGCTCCATCCACCAACGCCACGTTGCACCACAGACTGTCCAGGAGTTGGCGGATGCTTTAGTCCAGGTGTGGGAGGAGATCCCTCAGGAGACCATCCGCCACTTCATCAGGAGCATGCCCAGGCGTTGTAGGGAGATCATACAGGCACGTGGAGGCCACACACACTACTGAGCCTCATTTTGACTTGTTTTAAAGACATTACATCAAAGTTGGATCAGCCTGTAGTGTGGTTTTCCACTTTAATTTTGAGTGTGACTCCAAATCCAGACCTCTATGGGTTGATACATTTGATTTCCATTGATCATTTTTGTGTGATTTTTGTTGTCAGCACATTCAACTATGTAAAGAAAAAAGTATTTAATAAGAATATTTCATTCATTCAGATCTAGGATGTGTTATTTTAGTGTTCCCTTTGTTTTTTTGAGCAGTGTATTTAAACTCCATTTTTTTTCACAATTTCTGAACTTTAATCCTAGTAAAAATTCCCGGTCTTTGGTCAGTTTGGTCACTTTATTTTAAGAATGTGAAATGTCAGAATAATAGTAGAGAACTCTTTTATTTCGGCTTTTATTTCTTTCATCACATTCCCAGTGGGTCAGAAGTTTACATACACTCAATTAGTATTTGGCAGCATTGCCTTTAAATTGTTTAACTTGGGTCAAATGTTTCGGGTAGCCTTCCACAGGCTTCCCACAATAAGTTGGGTGAATTTTGGCCCATTCATCCTGACAGAGCTGGTGGAACTGAGTCAGGTTTGTTGGCCTCCTTACTCACACACGCTTTAACAGTTCTGCCCACACATTTTCTATGGGATTGAGGTCATGTTGCTTCAATATATACACATAATTTTCCTGCCTCACGATGCCATCTATTTTGTGAAGTGCACCAGTCACTCCTGCAGCAAAGCACCCTCACAAGATGATGCTGCCACCCCCATGCGTCACGGTTGGGATGGTGTTCTTCAGCTTGCAAGCCCCCCCCTTTTTTCTCCAAACATAACGATTGTCATTATGGCCAAACAGTTCTGTTTTTTCTCCAAAAAGTAGGATTTTTGTCCCCATATGCAGTTGCAAACCGTAGTCTGGCTTTTTTTTACGGCGGTTTTGGAGCAGTGGCTTCTTCCTTGATGAGTGCCCTTTCAGTTTATTTTGATATAGGACTCCTTTTACTGTGGATATAGATACTTTTGTCGCTGTTTCCTCCAGAATCTTCACAAGGTCCTTTGCTGTTGTCCTGTGAATGATTTGCACTTTTCGTACCAAAGTGCGTTTATCTCTAGGAGACAGAATGCATCTCCTTCCTGAGTGGTAATGATGGCTGTGTGGTCCCATGGTGTTTATACTCACGCACTATTGTTTGTACAGATGAACGTGGTACCTTCAGGCGTTTGGAAATTGCTGCCTAGGATGAACCAGACTCTTGGCTGATTTCTTTTGATTTTCCCATGATGTCAAGCGAAGAGGCACTGAGTTTGAAGGTAGGCCACAGGTACACATCCAATTGACTCATATGATGACAATTACCCTACCAGAACCTTCTAAAGCCATGACGTAATTTTCTGGAAGTTTTCAAGCTGTTTAAAGGCACAGTCAACTTAGTGTATGTAAACGTCTGACCCACTGGAATTGTGATACAGTGAAATAATCTGTCTGTAAACTATTTTGGGTGAAATTACTTGTCATGCACAAAGTAGATGTCCTAACTGACTTGCCAAAACTTGGTTGAAAAACTAGTTTTAATGACTCCAACCTAAGTCTATGTAAACATCCAACTTCAACTGTAGACAGCAATATTTCACTTGTGGAATACTAAAGTTCTCTAGCATGTTATGTTTGAGCTGATTGAAATTTCTAAATGTTCTCTCAGTACGTATACAGCCCTAAAGTATCTGTACGTGAATTGCCTAACCAGGGTCAACTTCATCAGGCCAACAATGAAACACCTATGTAATCTATGTATGTGTCAAACATGTTCAGATGTTTGTTATACAGCATTTTTTTCTCTGGTTATGAACATGTTATATCCAAAGGCTGTATGTTTTAGAACATGTGACCTCCTTGGACAAAGTAGTCTAGGCATACACACTGAGTACAAAACATTAGGAACACCTGACCTTCCTAATATTGACTTACATTCCCTTTTACCCTCAGAACAGCCTCAATTCGTTTGGGCATGTACTCTGCAAGGTGTGTGTGTGTTTGAGTTCCACAGGGACGCTGCCCATGATGACTCCAGTGCTTTCCAAAGTTGTCAAGTTGGCTTGAAGTCCTTTGGGTGGTGGACCATTCTTGATACACACGGGAAACTGTTGAGCGTGAAAAACCCAGCAGTATTGCAGTTCTTGACACACTCAGACTAGAGAACGACCGAAAACCAATATTTTAGGCCGATATACAATATCATTAGACAGCCATGTATGCATTAATGAATACATTTTTTTAAAAACAAAACAATACATTTGACTTTGTTGATATGTAGTTAAATGGGAAAAATAAAGTTAAATAGAAAAAATCTGAATATATTCAGACCCCTTGATTTTTTTTTCCCACATTTTGTTACGATACAGCCTTACTCTAAAATTGCTTACATGAAAAATCAATCTACAAACAATACCCCATAAATGCAATGCGAAAACAGGTTTTATACATTTGCACAAATGTATAAAAAAAATACAAAAATGGATGAGACTTGAAATTGAGCTCCGGTGCATTCTGTTTTCATTGATCATCCTTGAGATGTTTCTACAACTTGTTTGGAGTCCACCTGTGCTAAATTCAATTGAATGGACAGGATTTGGAAAGGCACACACCTGTCTAGATAAGGTTCCACATTTGACAGTGCATGTCAGAGGAAAAACAAAGCCATGAGGTTGAAGGAATTGTCTGTAAAGCTCCAAAGATTGTGTTGAGGCACAGATCTGGGGAAGGGTACCAAAACATGTCTGCAGCATTGAAGGTCCCCAAGAACACATTGGTCTCCATCATTCTTAAATGTAAGAAGTTTGGGACCACCAAGACTCTTCCTAGAGCTGGTCGCCCGACCAAACTGAGCAGTCTGATAAGAAGGGCCTTGGTCAGGGAGGTGACCAAGAACCCGATGGTCACTCTGACAGAGCTCCAGAGTTCCTCTGTGGACAACCATCTCTGCAGCACTCCACCAATCAGGCCTTTATGGCAGAGTGGCCAGATGGAAACCACTCCTCAGTAAAAGGCACATGACAGCCCGCTTGGAGTTCGCACAAAGTTCTTGCTTTTGTAATAATGGGGTATTGTGTGTAAATTGATAAAGGAAAAAATCGATTGAATACATTTTAGAACAAGGCTGTAACGTAACAAAATGTGGAAATAGTCGAGGGGTCTGAATACTTTCCGAATTCACTGTAATTTGATTTGAAGGGTAATTCTCTTGATAAACTGGGTTAAGACGGCATGACCAGCCTTTCAAAGCACGTCATGGCTGCCAACATTTATTTTCTACAGGTTATTTAAAATATGATGGAGAAAAAAAACATGACTGTAAATAATTAATTATAAAAATAAAGAAATTAAGAAACTAACTTTCAAATGAAAGGAAACTTCTTTGCAGGGAAAAAACATGTTTGAATAAATGTGGGTTTTGACACCTGTATGGAAGGACAATAATATAGGCACTGCTGTTAGTTTGAGAATATAAAAGAACATCTGTTCAATGCAAATGGGTCCAATGTAACGTCATGATTTATGACCACTGATGCTTATGAAACTAGATATTTTTTTTGGTCATTTTCCTTTATATGGATTTTTTTATTTTTTTTGTAGCTGCCAGGACGCATCTCTTAACAATGTAGCTGCCAGGACGCATCTCTTAACAATGTAGCTGCCAGGACGCATCTCTTAACAATGTAGCTGCCAGGACGCATCTCTTAACAATGTAGCTGCCAGGACGCATCTCTTAACAATGTAGCTGCCAGGACGCATCTCTTAACAATTTAGCTGCCAGGATGCATCTCTTAACAATTTAGCTGCCAGGACGCATCTCTGAACAATTTAGCTGCCAGGACGCATCTCTTAACAATGTAGCTGCCAGGACGCATCTCTTAACAATGTAGCTGCCAGGACGCATCTCTTAACAATGTAGCTGCCAGGACGCATCTCTTAACAATTTAGCTGCCAGGATGCATCTCTTAACAATTTAGCTGCCAGGATGCATCTCTTAACAATTTAGCTGCCAGGACGCATCTCTTAACAATTTAGCTGCCAGGACGCATCTCTTAACAATTTAGCTGCCAGGACGCATCTCTTAACAATTTAGCTGCCAGGACGCATCTCTAAACAATTTAGCTGCCAGGACGCGTCTCTAAACAATTTAGCTGCCAGGACGCGTCTCTAAACAACTTAGCTGCCAAGATATATCGCTAATCAACTTAGCTGCCAGGATGCATCGCTAATCAACTTAGCTGCCAGGATGCATCGCTAATCAACTTAGCTGCCAGGATGCATCGCTAATCAACTTAGCTGCCAGGATGCATCGCTAATCAACTTAGCTGCCAGGATGCATCGCTAATCAACTTAGCTGCCAGGATGCATCGCTAATCAACTTAGCTGCCAGGATGCATCGCTAATCAACTTAGCTGCCAGGATGCATCGCTAATCAACTTAGCTGCCAGGATGCATCGCTAATCAACTTAGCTGCCAGGATGCATCGCTAATCAACTTAGCTGCCAGGATGCATCGCTAATCAACTTAGCTGCCAGGATGCATCGCTAATCAACTCAATTGACTAATGCAGCTATCGGTCAATAAATGGGCGAACTTGATCCTACTGCTACGGTTGGATAGAGCGATGGCTGTAACTCCGCACCCTTTCATATCTCTTCATCGCTCATATCACTTGCTGCGGTTTCCTGCAACTATGAGAACTATCTCAATGGCGATGACATTTGCTACCAAGCAATAAATGTGAATAATATCTAACAAGGAGAGCGTGGGTAGGAAAATGATGAAACGAGGATACACGTTAGACTAGAAAAGGCCAATATCGGACAGCTATATCGGCCTGGCTGATTATCAGTCGTTCTCAAACTGGTGCGCCTGGCACCTACTATCATACCCTGTTCAAAGGCATTTCAATCTTTTGTTTTGCTCATTCACCCTCTGAATGGCACACATAACCAATCCTTGTCTCAATGTTTAAAAATCATTCTTTAACCTGTCTCATCTACACTGATTGAAGTGGATTTAACAAGTGGCATCGATACGGGATCATAGCTTTCACCTGGTCAGTCTATATCATGGAAAGAGGTGATCCTAATGTTTTGTACACTTAGTGTATATCTGATCAACAATGACTAATTTCATAATTTCATAAAATTAACAATCTTTCCCCCTCGTTTCTGCTACCAAATGAAGAAAGAGGACAAGGCCATATCAGGACAGGTATGCTGCTTCTCTGATTATCTGACTGCCCTTCACAGGAATGTTCATGTGATGTGTCCCTTCTGACTGGAGTAATGCAGTATTACTGATTCATGTTTTAAGTCTCACTGTCGTGAGTGACTGAGGGACTGCACTCACTCTCACCTCCCTCCACCAATTGGATAAAAAACACCCCTGACTGTGTTAATTCACCTAATGAGTTTGAGAGCAACCATTTGATGAAGTTGCAGTCAGAGGACTATCTGAAATGGCATCTTCGACTTGAGCTAGCTATCACCACTGCTTAATTCTGCTGTGGCTGAGGCGAAGGACTGTGGTAAATCTAGTTTGATAATCCCTGAGGAAAACCCCACTACTATAGCCAGGTCAGAATTGATGTAACCGTTCGAGATGGTCTAAAACGGAAGCAAAAAGTGGAACCAATTTCCAGATAACCTCTGTTTATTTACTAACTGATCCATTTTATTTACCGTGGTTAAGAGCTATCTCATTGGTAAGGGGATTGGGGATTTACAGTAACACTTACGGTTATGTTGGCTCCGTGCTCCGTCTGACACAGGTTAAGTTTACAGGATTTGTTTCTTCTGTCAATACGTAATGGGTAAACTCGTTGAACATCAATGAGCTAGCGGTGATAATAGGAGATGACGGTGCTGTCGCTATCATTGTGCAAAGGTTGAGATGAGAGGGCATCAGTACATTTTCCATGTCGTCAAAATGGAACGCAACCTGTTTGTCTGCTTTGAGAGAGAGAGAACCATTGTGATACCCACTGTGATACCATCACTAATAGACAGATATTTCACCTTGGATGACAGACTTTAGCATGGCCAGAGCAGCCACAGTGTGAGAGATATACCTTTCAGTTTGCCTATAGGTTCATATCAGGTTGATTTGATTCTGTGTGAACAACACTGGGGTAGCTGTCAATACTACAGAATATTTGGTGTGGAGAAGGTTGTACAGCAAAACAATGATGACTTTGAGAACCTAGCATGTGAAAAGGAGAGAGTGTATTTCTACAGCTCTGGCCTCTGTGCTGCTGAATATAATTAGTGTGAGTTAATTGAGGATGAGTTGTCCAGCCACAGACTACCCAGACCTGCTGACCTGAACTGAGAATGTGACATTGATGTGTTCAGATGCGAAACATCCGAAATAGACTCCAAAATCAGGAGGAGTACACAAGGACAGATACTGTAACCTTTTAAAGTTTATGTAGTATTACAGAACCCTGACTGATTGTGGTTGGATTGATTTGATCGTACGTACATATCCCAACCAGAAGTCATGGATTACAGGCAACATCCACACTAATCTAAAAGCTAGAGCTGCCGCTTTCAAGGAGTGGGAGACTAATCTGGACGCTTATAAGAAATCCCACTACGACCTCTGATGAGCCATCAAACAATCAAAACATTAATACTAATAATATTAATAATAACATTAATAATATCTACTCTTCCTATGCCAGCTGTGATGCTTGTTGGATGTGGCAGGGCTTGAAACTATCATGGAATGCAAAGGAAAAACTGTCCAGTGATGTGAGCCTACCAGAAGAGCCAAATGTCTTCTATGCTCATTTCGAGGCAAGTAACACTGAACCATGCATGAGAGCACCAGCTGTTACGGACGACTGTGTGATCTCGCTCTCCGGAGCCGATGTGGGTAAGACCTTTAAACGGGTACATGTTCACAAGGTTGCAGGACCAGAAGAATTAACAGGATGTGTACTCGGAGCATGCGCTGACCAGCTGGCAAGTATTTTCACTGACATTTTTAACCTCTCCCTGACCCAGTCTGTAATACCTAAATGTTTCAAGAAGACCACCATAGTCCCTTTGCCCAAGAATGCCAAGGTAACCTGTCTAAATAACTATTGCCCCGTAGCACTCACATCTGTGGCCATGAAATGCTTTGAAAAGGTGTTGATGTGAGTCATGACCAGCATCATCCAAAATAGACTACTATTTACTAATTAACTAAGAATGTGTGTCATATAAAATATATTCACCCCACCCAGTATTGTAATCAAAACTTACCAGAAAATATGTGGTCCTTGGCTCAGACTTTGTAGTAGTGTGTGCTGAATAGCATCTCATTAGTGTGCAAGATCTTGAGAATCAGCTGTACATGTGATGGAAGAGTGCTCTGCACATGGGATGGAAGAATACACTGCATGCAGAGGGTTGCAATGCCATTGAATTTGGGATAGTTTAACCAAAATGTACCACAAGACCTAGAATTTACTTGTGTATCCCACAAAAAAGGTACACTGTTATAAGCTAACTTTCTTTGCTGAATTTAAGCAAAATTCAGAAAATTCCCGGGCTTAACATCCCATGGAAAAGTTCCAGAAAATTTAGGGCAGTCCGTTAGTGCAGACAAAAGATATCAAAGGATCTGGAAAGATTCTGTATGGAGGAATGGTCTAATGGTCTATTCCTCAAATGTGTTTTCCAATCTCAGTGCCATTGTCCTAGTAAGGGGAGGGTGCACAAAGTATTGAAAACAAGGGTGCCAATAATTTTGACAAACATTCTTTTGTAGAAAAATAAATGATTACTTGATAAACAAAATCTCTTTCTCTGAGTAATTGTATAAGAGACTAATTTTTCTTCATACAATATAGCTGAGTATTTGAAATATTTATTTTATAGTCTTTGTTCATCGCTATCAAGGGTGCCAATAATTTTGGCAGTGACTGTGGTGCTCTGTTAAATCAGAGGCAGGGATGGGGTGAGGTGTAGAGCTGTGTGGTGAAACAGCAATGTGATTTTCAGATGACAGGCTGCCAGGGAGTCAAGAGGAAAGTCAGAGTCCATCGACTCCAATGACATTCCGGCTGCATGGTTTCCTGTTTTTGTGCTCTTTCATATTTATTTCCATATTGATTATTTAAGGAACATGAGAAAATGTTAATGTATCTACAGCAGGGACCTCATTCAGGGCCTCAGGAACACTGCTAATGGACGCAGAACCTCACACTGGCAACAACACAAGACCTCTAAATTGTCAGATTTAAATTGAATGAGCCTATTGTTGACAGATTGACATGTCTTAATGACAACAAAATGATTCAATGAATATGATTAGGTTTGCACGTCTATGTGGCAAGTTGCTAAGCAACATATCCCTACCGGGGGCCTACCCTTTCACAGTGAAAAGATTAGAAACTGCTGTTCAAAGTAAACTGAATCCTTTCCCATTTGAGATGAGCGAAGTGTCAGTAGAAAACGAATGAGGTAAATCAAATGACCATACAATGCTGAGTTTGGTTATATTGTGTTCTGAAATATATTGACTATTACAAGCACTGAAGCAAGGCAAAATGACAGAGCTGTAGAGTTATTCACAAGGAGAGCTGCAGTTCATAATGTGGAAGGCTACATGAAAAGGCTCCAAATAAAGGTAACGGCTCCAAAGGCTTCTGATGAGAAAGTATTGGACTCTGTTCCCCAGCACAGCCTTCCTTTCTGTTATTGGGTTATGTGGCCAAACTGCATCACGAGCTCTGTGCCATGCCACCATTAATCTGCAGATGTAATGAGAAGCCAGGCCTCAGACGTGACTCATGTTTGTTAGTTGTCTTCTTTGTCTGGACAAAAACATCCGCTAGCTAGCTTGTCGCTGCTCAATAACATCCCTTAAGTTTAGATGTCGTAGTTATGTCCTGGCTCAGAGCTTTTCAACCTTGGGATTAGTGTAGGTTGGGATTTCTATTCAGTTTACATTGTCAGGTGTATTACTGTAGGCTTCTATAGAATGTACAGCCACAGTCTCTTTACTGTACTTCTTATGCAGTTATAAGAGACTATTGGTAGTCGGGACAATTAATGACTGATCTAATCTGCAGAGGGAACACCATGTCAGTGCTTTGGCCATTACTTCATCGGTCTGTGCGTCAGTCGTTTAGAGCAGGGCTGCAGATATTGACCAGACACTCAGTGCTTCACGTACCAGGAAGTGTTATGTTGTTTGTCTGGTTTTGCTTATATTGTGACTGTAAACACACACATGCACGCACAGATGCATGCATGCATGCATGCATGCACACACACACACACACACTCATTATCATGTAATTAGATCACTAAACAATAGATTTGTGCTCCTATTTAATTAGACACTGTTAGTCAGACCTATTGACTTTTTTTTGTTTTAGTGGAACTAGATAAGAAAGAACATCTAAGACGGTTAATTAAGTGATAATGCCAGAGATACTGGTGTTGAGAGGATATATTGCTGTTCGTATAAGGCCGGCAAACTGTGCTAATATATCCTCAACACCGGCTTCAATGGCATTATCACTTTTATACAACAGGTTACCAACATATTCAAATAATGATTGACATATTTTCATTAAAGAAACATTATTTTGATGACCCCCCGTGTGGTTCTGGGATTTATGCTCACAGTTCTTGTGATAATTTTGACCCCACGGGGTGAGATCTTGCGTGGAGCCCCAGATCGAGGGAGTTTTTCAGTGGTCTTGTATGTCTTCATTTCCTAATAATTGCTCCCACAGTTGATTTCTTCAAACCAAGCTGCTTACCTATTGCAGATTCAGTCTTCCCCGCCTGGTGCAGGTCTACAATTTTGTTTCTGGTGTCCTTTGACAGCTCTTTGGTCTTGGCCATAGTAGAGTTTGGAGTGTGACTGAGGTTGTGGACAGGTGTCTTTTATACTGATGACAAGTTCAAACAGGTGCCATTAATACAGGTAACGAGTGGAGGACAGAGGAGCCTCTTAAAGAAGAAGTTACAGGTCTGTGAGAGCCAGAAATCTTGCTTATTTGTAGGTGACCAAATACTTATTTTCCACCATAATTTGCAAATTCATAAAAAATCCTACAATGTGATTTTCTGGATTTCTTTTTTCTTCTCATCTTGTCTGTCATAGTTGAAGTGTACCTATGATGAAAATTACAGGCCTCATCTTTTTTAAGTGGGAGAACTTGCACAATTTGTGGCTGACTAAATCATTTTTTTGCCCCACTGTATAGCGTCACCTTCGTTTTGTTAGTTTGTTTTGTGTTCTTTCTTTATTAAAAGAGGAATGTATTCATATCACGCTGCGCCTTGGTCTCATCGTTACGACGAACGTGACAGTCTAGATACTTTTTATAAATTGTTTATATAAAAAGTTTATAAATTGCCTGGCTGATGAGACTGTGGATCGCGCAGTGAGATGGAACAGAGTAAATGGGCATTTCAACATCATAGCTTTAGCCGGTGATAACTTTTGGAATAGACACCAGCTGGAATGCAGTTTTAACCAATCAGCATCCAGGATTAGACCCACCTAGTTGTATATGCTCTTATAGACAACTGGTGGCCTTCTGGAACGGGTTAGCATTACTTTTCTCTAAACTACCCAGAAGATACTGTATCTTAGCTTTAAATGCATAAAGATATAAATCGGCTTGGAAATAGAAGCTCTAGTGTAGAGCATTACGGTCACTGGATCTAACGGTGGTTGTTAAACTATTTTGGGGTCATGCTGGGTATATTGACATTGTCTCGGTGATGCAGTGATCTAGTTCATCCAGTCTGAACTGTCGCCGTGTTACCATGGCAACAGATTTGTGAATCTGCCTTGCTGTAGCCTACTCAGCTCTTCTAGTTAGACCATTTGACAGCAGGGTGCCCGAGTTACTAGCCATGACTTACTGTATGTGATTGTTAATGTCCACCATATGCAAATTTGTAGTTTCCTAACCTTTGACGAGTTGGTTTAGTTTTTAAGCCTCCATCCTTGTCTATCCCCAGGTCTGTTGGACCCAGAGCCTGTAACAGAAGTAGATGAAGAGATGGTGTCAGATGTGGACCTCAACAACACTCTGACTGAAGAGAGGGAGGAAATATTGAGTGAACTCACAAAGGTAGTCCCTCTCATCAGCACTTTTCACTGATCTGTTTTTCAATGTTTAGCCTGGTATGTTGATCGAGTTGGATTCAAGAAAGCTCTACCTTCATTCTGTCCATCCAAATAAGCGAAAGTCTGCTGAAAGCCATTGTTCTGTAATTCAGTTCCCTCAGTTTATTACAGCTCTATAACCAACATCTATGTAGCGTATTAGGCCTCATCCCAAAACAATATTACACTTTTTGAGCATTCAAAATGAATGCTCTATAAAGCAAACAAGGTCACATATGGATACTTGAGCCCAAGGGGAAATTAGTATCCCTCTCTTACTCCATTTCTCTAATTCTCTTTTTTTCCTCTTTGTTTATCCCTCTAGTTAGAGGAAGACATCTCCACCCTTAGGCAAGTGTTGGCCTCCAAAGAGAAACACCACTCAGAGCTCAAAGCCAAACTGGGTATAACACCACTCATTGAGTTCAAACAGAACTTCAACAGGAGCTGGTATGACATGCAGACTTCCACTGCGTAAGTACCCAACATATTTCAATGTGTGTATTATGCTTCATGTGTCAAATATGTTGTTACAATAGATTCCAATGTGCATGGAGCCAGAGGGATGAGGGGGGGGGAGTCTAAATTAGACTCCTACAGTTGCCATTTATTGTTGCCATTTATAGACCGTCTCAGAGTATGTGCATAAGCTTAACATTTGGAGAAGAAAATAGGAAAATGGCACTCGGGCCAGGTGTTTTGCTCCTGACACCAGAGATTGCCTTTATAGGCATCACAGTGATGTATGTATGGATCCGGGTCTGTTCAGGCTCAGTGAGGCAGACATTGACAGGGAGCAAGCAAATTATTAGTGCTGTTACATCTACAGCAGCACAGTGCTGCCTGGCCCAGGACACATCTTCCCACGGGAGCAGCCAGTCAAAACAAACAGCAGCTTCAGGCTCTCTCTGAGACACTGATCAACATCAAAGCAATGTGTGCAGTTCTGACCAGGACAAACCCTGAAAGATATGTTAAGTGGACTGCTGATTTGTTTTGTAGAGCTCATATACACTGAGCGGATAAAACATTAGGAACACCTTCCTAATATTGCGTTGCACCCTCTTTTTGCCCTCAGAACAGCCTCCATTCGTCGGGGAATAGACTCTACAAGGTGGTGAAAGTGTTCCACAGGGATGCTGGCGCATGTTGACTCAAATGCTTCCCACAGATGTGTCAAGTTGGCTGAATGTCCTTTGGGTGGTGGACCATTCTGGGGAAAACCCAGCAGCGCTGCAGTTTGACACACTCAAACCGGTGCGCCTGGCACCTACTAACATAACCCATTCAAAGACACTTAAATATTTTGTCTTGTCCATTCACCCTCTGAATGGCACACATACACAATCCATGTCACAACTGTCTCAAGGCTTGAAAATCCGTATTTAACCTGGCTCCTTCCCTTCATCTACACAGATTGAAGTCGATTTAACAGATGACATCAATAAGGGATCATAGCTTTCACCTGGATTCACCTGGTTAGTCTATATCATGGAAAGACCAAGTGTTCACTCAGTGTAGGTCAGTTCTGTATTCATAGCCATTTTGTGTGAACAGTCATACAGTCGGCCTAGATCTCCTGTCTCCCTGGTTATTCAGTTACCAGAGTCACACTTTAACTAGGTGCGCAAATGAGCAGTGCCCCTCTCCAATCACTGTTACCATGGTGAGGGGGAACCGCAAGTCGCCAGGGCCAAGCAGATCCGTGGTGCTGAGGGATCGTTGGCTGGACGGGAGAGGAGAGGAGAGGAGATTAGGGGGCCTCCACTGTGTAAATGCCACAACATATCTCCTTAATCTCCAGTCTCAAAACCAACGCAAAACGGGGACAAGTGTGAAGGAGGTCAACAACTCCATCAACGCCTGAGCTGTATCTATTGTCAGTGTGGTTTGTTGTTGGTGTCCGTTATTTACTAGATAGCTACAAATCAAAATCAAATCAAATGTTATTTGTCACATACACATGGTTAGCAGATGTTAATGCGAGTGTAGCGAAATGCTTGTGCTTCTAGTTCCGACAATGCAGTGATAACCAACAAGTAATCTAACTAACAATTCCAAAACTACTGTCTTATACACAGTGTAAGGGGGATAAGGAATATGTACATAAGGATATATGAATGAGTGATGGTACAGAGCAGCATACAGTCGATGATGTAGAGTACAGTATATACATATGCATATGAGATGAATAATGTAGGGTAAGTAACATTATATAAGGTTGCATTGTTTAAAGTGGCTAGTGATATATTTACATCATTTCCCATCAATTCCCATTATTAAAATGGCTGGAGTAGTTACCCTGGTAACCAAACAGACTTGCTAGTTTAGCTAACCACAAACCATCAGTCCTAGCTTGCTATTATGAAAATCGAATTCCACAATGCCAATAATGTTTTCAATTTAACTTTTGCTTTCAAAAGCAGCTAAAACATAGAACATGTAAGAATTAACTAGCCATTGAATTCTACCGTGCTGATATGCCGTGCGCTATAGGGAAATAATGGACGCTCTAGAATGCTCTTCAAGCCAATCAGAAATTAGTATTCAACAATGCCACAGTTTAATTAAGCAATAAGGCACTAACTAGGCAGTGCTGTATCATTAATGTTGGCCAACCCATTTACCTGTGACAGTATTCATGATATATCACTGCTTCGCATGCATTATTGCTTTATAAAACGCTCACTATCATATTACAGTAACAATGAATTACATGTTTTCATTTAAATAGTTATTTTGAGTTCATTCATACAATTTAATTCTTCCACCAGAAGATATTGTCCGGACAAAAATCTTGGTCATGTTGCTCCAGTCGTTTAATTATTTTTGTGTAGTTGCTATGCAAAAGGCTCGTTGTCCGTTCTAAAGAAAATGGTTGCTATGCAGCCTTTAACTTATTGTCACTTGCTAGCTAACTTCAGCTAATTCAGTCACATCAAATATTGAACCTGGAATGGCAGTACACTAGCTGCATTTTCGTTTTTTGAACTTTTTTCGATTGGCATTTAAATGGATATGTCCATGATAATGGGGTTGGTGCATGATTTCGACTGGCTCAGAAAAGTTGTCTCGTCTACATGTAAACCATGTGTTTGAGTTCGATTTCATTCCATTCCAGCCATTACTATGAGCCCGTCCTCCCCATTTTAAGGTGCCACCAACCTCCTGTGTTATAAAAGCACATTGTACAATCCATGGGTCAGATGCAGACCATAGAGTGAATGGTGTCCAGACTTACAGTCTATGGTACTACAGAGATCGAAATTCAAAAGGGAAACTTTGTTGTTTCCGAGGTCGGACAGACAGACTGCAAGGCTTATATTAACCCCCGCTGTACCAAACTAAATTTTAGGCTGGAAGCAAGGACCAGTAATGTGCGAGTTGCGATAAATGCAAGAGACTATTCGGACAGCAACATGAACATGATATTCTTATGGAGGCGTAGTGATAATTTTCAGATGGAACCGTTAGCAGGCATAGGTGTGTCTGTGACGGCCAGATGTGGACCTCAGATTTCCATGCAGTCTGTGTCTAATGCACTGAGCAGTAATCAGGCTCTAGGGCCTGGGTCTCTGAGAGTTTGTAAGCCAGGCAGGCAGCATCCTGGTCTCATAGAATAGACGTAACATAGTAAATCCGGGACACTCAAATTAGTATGATATGTTACTTTTGGTATGGTTATATAAGACATATGGTTACTTATGGCAAAAATGAAAGTAAGGGAAAGGGGGGGATACCTAATGCATTCAACTGAAATCTATCTTCCACATTTGAATCAGAGAGGTGTGGGGGGCTGCCTTAATCGACATCCACGTCTTCGGTGCCTGGGGAAAGGGTGGTAGGTCGGTTAATGGGTAGGCGTATAACCTGACTGTCTAGCAACCCAAAGGTTGCGAGTTTGAATCTCATCACGGACAATTTTAGCTAATTAGCAACTTTTCAACTACTTACTACTTTTGAGATAATTTGCAACTACTTAGCATGTTGGCTAACCCTTCCCTAACATTAACCCTTCCCCTAATCCCTTTAGCTAATCCTTTCCCTAACTCTAACCCTTTAACCTAACACCTAAACTTAACCGCTAACCCCTAGCCTAGCTAATGTTAGCCAGTTAGCTACAGTTGCCACCTAGCTAGAATTAGTAACCTGTCATACATTTTGCAAATTCATAACATAATGTACGTTTTGCAAATTCGTAACATACACTGCTCAAAAAAATAAAGGGAACACTTAAACAACACAATGTAACTCCAAGTCAATCACACTTCTGTGAAATCAAACTGTCCACTTAGGAAGCAACACTGACAATAAATGTCACATGCTGTTGTGCAAATAGAATAGACAACAAGTGGAAATTATAGGCAATTAGCAAGACACCCCCAATAAAGGAGTGGTTCTACAGGTGATGACCACAGACCACTTCTCAGTTCCTATGCTTCCTGGCTGATGTTTTGGTCACTTTTGAATGCTGGCGGTGCTTTCACTCTAGTGGTAGCATGAGACTGAGTCTACAACCCACGCAAGTGGCTCAGGTAGTGCAGCTCATCCAGGATGGCACATCAATGCGAGCTGTGGCAAGGTTTGCTGTGTCTGTCAGCGCAGTGTCCAGTGCATGGAGGCGCTACCAGGAGACAGGCCAGTACATCAGGAGACGTGGAGGAGGCCAACAACCCAGCAGCAGGACCGCTACCTCCGCCTTTGTGTAAGGAGGAGTACTGCCAGAGCCCTGCAAAATGACCTCCAGCAGGCCACAAATGTGCATGTGTCTGCTCAAACGGTCAGAAACAGACTCCATGAGGGTGGTATGAGGGCCCAACGTCCACAGGTGGGGGTTGTGCTTACAGCCCAACACCGTGCAGGACGTTTGGCATTTGCCAGAGAACACTAAGATTGGCAAATTCACCACTGGCGCCCTGTGCTCTTCACAGATAAAGCAAGTTCACACTGAGCATGTGACAGACGTGACAAGAGTCTGGAGACGCCTTGGAGAACGTTCTGCTGCCTGCAACATCCTCCAACATGACCGGTTTGGCGGTGGGTCAGTCATGGTGTGGGGTGGCATTTCTTTGGGGGGCCGCACAGCTCTCCATGTGCTCGCCAGAGGTAGCCTGACTGCCATTAGGTACCGAGATGAGATCCTCAGACCCCTTGTGAGACCATATGCTGGTGCGGTTGGCCCTGGGTTCCTCCTAATGCAAGACAATGCTAAACCTCATGTGGCTGGAGTGTGTCAGCAGTTCCTGCAAGAGGAAGGCATTGATGCTATGGACTGGCCCGCCCGTTCCCCAGACCTGAATCCAATTGAGCACATCTGGGACATAATGTCTCGCTCCATCCACCAATGCCACGTTGCACCACAGACTGTCCAGGAGTTGACGGATGCTTTAGTCCAGGTCTGGGAGGAGATCCCTCAGGAGTCCATCCGCCACTTCATCAGGAGCATGCCCAGGCGTTGTAGGGAGGCCACACACACTACTGAGCCTCATTTTGACTTGTTTTAAGGACATTACATCAAAGTTGGATCAGACTGTAGTGTGGTTTTCCACTTTAATTTTGAGTGTGACTCCAAATCCAGACCTCCATGGGTTGATAAATTTGATTTCCATTGATCGTTTTTGTGTGATTTTGTTGTCAGCACATCCAACTATGTAAAGAAAAAAGTATTTAATAAGAATATTTCATTCATTCAGATGTAGGATGTGTTATTTTAGTGTTCCCTTTTTTTTTTAGCAGTGTATAATGCAAAGTTGGGTGATGGACATCCACAAATGTTTACATACCATATGAAACGTAACTAAATGTAGTGTCTCGGAATTTACATATAGAAAAATACGAAATGCTCTGAGACCAGGTTTGGCATCAGACTAGCAGGCTGTTAGACCTAGAAAACAAAGAGGAAAATCAATGGCTTCCCTTTATAGGCCAGAGCCCTAACAGTGGTATTTAAGCTGTACAAATGATCAAAGTGGTGCTATCCTGTGTGTCCCATCGATTCTGCAGCATCAATAGGGAAAAGTCTTTCTCACCTAAGCCTTGCTCAGGGTGCATTGCCTTCGGAAAGTATTCAGACCCCTTGACTTTTCCCCCATTTTGTTATGTTACAGCCTTATTCTAAAATTGATTAAATTGGTTTTCCCCTTACCAATATCCAATAATGACAAAGCAAAAACAGGTTTTTAGAATTTCTTGCTAATTTATTACCTAAAATATCACATTTACACAAATATTCAGACCCTTTAGTCAGTACTTTGTTGAAGCACCTTGGGCAGCGATAACAGCATTGAGTCTTCTTGGGTATGACGCTACAAGCTTGGCACACCTGTATTTGGAGTTTCTTCCATTCTTCTCTGCAGATCCCCTCAAGCTCTGGCAGGTTGGATGGGGAATGTTCCCGCACAGCTATTTTCAGGTCTTTCCAGAGATGTTTGATGGGGTTCAAGTCCGGGCTCTGGCTGGGCCATTCAAAGACATGTCTCGAAGCCATTCCTGTGTTGTCTTGGCATTGTGCTTAGGGTCGGTGTGCCGTTGGAAGGTGAACCTTCGCCCCCAGTCTGAGGTACTGAGTGTTCTGGAGCAGGTTTTCATCAATGATTTCTCTGTACTTTTCTCTGTTAATCTTTGCCACGATCCTGACTAGTCTCCCATCCCCACAGCATAATGCTGCCACCACCATGTTTCACCGTAGGGATGGTGCCAGGTTTCCTCCCAACTTGACGCTTGGAATTGGTAGTTCCTAACTTTCCATTTAAGAATGATGGAGGCTATTGTGTTCTTGGGTACCTTCAATACTGCAGAAATGTTTTGGTACCCTTCCCCAGATCTATGCTTGGACACAGTCCTGTCTCGGAGCTCTATGGACAATTCCTTCAATGTCACGGCTTGGTTTTTGCGCTGACATGCACTGTCAACTGTGGGACCTGATAGATAGGTGTGTGAATTCCAAATCATCTCCAATCAATTGAATTTACTACAGGTGGTCTCCAATCAAGTCGTAAAAACATCTCAAGAATGATCAATGGCAACAGGATGCAACTGAGCTCAATTTTGAGTCTCGTAGCAAAGGGTCTGAATACTTATGTAAATCAGGTATTTCTGTTTTTTATTAGCTAAAATGTAATACAACCTATTTTAACTTTGTCATTATGGGGTATTATGTGTAGATTGCTGTGGAAAATGTTGCATTTAATCCATTTTAGAATAATAATAATAATAATAATATATGCCATTTAGCAGACGCTTTTATCCAAAGCGACTTACAGTCATGTGTGCATACATTCTACGTATGGGTGGTCCCGGGGATCGAACCCACTACCCTGGCGTTACAAGCGCCATGCTCTACCAACTGAGCTACAGAAGGCTGTATCGTAACAAAATGTGGAAAAAGTCCAGGATTGTGAATACTTTCCAAAGGCACTGTATGTATACTATATGCAGTGAATAAAAATGAATCAAATCTGCTGTCCACAGGTAAAGGATATTCCCATCGGGCATATTTGTATAGATATGATGCTGTGCTGGAGAATCAGTTACACCCTGGCTCCAACTCTGACTATGAAACTAATCTGTGTGTGTGTGTGTAGTGAATAGTGTTCTGGACAGGGATGGGAAGAGCACAGGAGTGGCTGTCCTAAGATATCCTGTTATTTGTCTGTTTTGATCATCACCGTCTTGTCTTTTCATTTGGCCAGGTACAAAAAGACATCGGAGACGTTGAGCACGGCAGGTCAGAAAACGTCAGCAGCGTTCACCACACTGGGAACAGCCATCAGCAGGAAGTTTGGGGATATGAGGTACAGTGTCACTGGTGCCTATGGCAACCACGCATCAAAATATTGAATATCCTATCAACTAAATCCTTATGCTACATCTTTAAGCCTACAGCTATTGAAACAGAATACAGGGGCCCTCCAGTCAGAATGACCACGCTCCCCCCTTGTCTCTGCTTCTCTGCACCGTCTGCCTTGTCATGTGCCCAATCCTCACTGTTGCTGTGGTTGATCCAGACAGGGGGACATGTTTGCATTGCGTAAACCCAGAGTAAGCGACTTTCTGCAGGCCAGATTGGATGCAGGCCAGATTGGATGCAGGCCGGGGTGGGTTTGGATCAAAGCTTGGAGAGCTGTGATCAGGGCTGGGAGAGCTGTGAGCTAGCCCGCAGTGACTGACCACGATCAGCCCTGAAGGACTGGAGCTCTGACAAGGCATGGTGGCACAATAGAGCTCCATGGCTGGCCAGTATTCTGGCTCTACACTCTGCCACTGGGGAGCTATCGTATCACAGACATCTGTCACTGGTAATGCAATACTCAGACGAGTCATGACAAAGGAAAACTGTGATTTACTGTTATACCTGTCCATGTAGTGTGTATTGTCGAGGTGTCAGTCTTTGTTTTGTTCTTTTAATATTGTTGTCATTATTGCATGATAATGACATGTAACAAAATACTTGGAATAGTGTATTTATCAACCAATTTTGTTTGAAATCATGTTTAACATTAATCTAGAGACAAATGGACATTCTTTCATGTATTCCAGCATGTTTGGCCTTGAGTTAATGTATCTCAGAAGGTATGCCCCCTAGTTTGTGTGTTTGTGTGTGCATGCAAATGAGTTCCTGTGGATTTTTCGTGTGAATTATATATACAGTACAACACATTATTTTCACTATGTTGCCCAGTGAAATGAAAAAGTGCCCTGGCCCACTTGCATTGGGTTTGAAATATGCTCAAAGTATTATTTAGCTAGGAGGTACCAGACAAAGCAAGGTATGTTGCCTGTGGTGATACTTGCTGCTGGCTTTACTTGGCACTACAGACTGCCGATTTCTATTTAAATAGTTGCAAGCCAAACATTTGCATTCTATTTCATAATGTCGGCCTGCAGTACAGCATAGAGTATGGCATTGCCATAGCTTGGATGATTGCTTGGTTAACTGTGTGTGTGGACTGGATCTTTGTGTGGCTTTTCTTGAAAAGAAGATTAATTCAACTCTGCTGTATTTCTGAAATTAAGTCACAATGTACAGTATAAGTGGGGCACTTGATACTGTCATTCAAATGTCTTGAAATATGTTTGTTTTTTCATCTCTTTCTACGCATCAAAAGATCAAATTCACTTGGGTAAGATATTGTGTTTTATCTCAGTAGTCTACTTCTGATTTGGAGTCTGATATTCTGTGTGTCTTTGCTATGACTGCACTGAAACTAGTCAAAAGACCAACTAAGATTGTGGCCATTTACTTACTTAAATATGAGCGTAATTAGGGTGATGACTACCAACTGAATGGGATCATTTCCAGGATTTGATTGAGAAAATTCCGGTGCAGTCACATAATAGTGAATAAGCCAGCTCCTCAGATCTGTAGCAAACTGACCACTAGGCTTTAAAAAATATATATTTCACCTTTATTTAACCAGGTAGGCTAGTTGAGAACAAGTTCTCATTTGCAACTGCGACCTGGCCAAGATAAAGCATAGCAGTGTGAACAGACAACACAGAGTTACACATGGAGTAAACAATTAACAAGTCAATAACACAGTAGAAAAAAAGGAGAGTCTATATACATTGTGTGCAAAAGGCATGAGGTAGGCGAATAATTACAATTTTGCAGATTAGCACTGGAGTGATAAATGATCAGATGGTCATGTACAGGTAGAGATATTGGTGTGCAAAAGAGCAGAAAAGTAAATAAATAAAAACAGTATAAAAACAGTATGGGTATGAGGTAGGTGAAAATGGGTGGGCTATTTACCAATAGACTATGTACAGCTGCAGCGATCGGTTAGCTGCTCAGATAGCTGATGTTTTAAGTTGGTGGGGGAGATAAAAGTCTCCAACTTCAGCGATTTTTTTTTTTTTTTTTTTTTTTTTTTTTTTTTTTTTTTGCAATTCGTTCCAGTCACAGGCAGCAGAGTACTGGAACGAAAGGCGGCCAAAGCATGCATGACTTAGTGTTGTTGACCATAGCATGTTTTATTTGAGGGTAGACCAATATGGTTACAGTTGTGTTTTATTTTTATTTCTCTTTTGTACAATTACCATTACTAGTTCTCTAGAAGTTGTTAGTCATATGTATGTGTAAGATGTTTTTAGATGATACTGCATGACTAAGTCGTCTAAGAACAGTGTTGAGTAGGGAACTACATGTACTTCAACTAGTCATTTAACTACAAATGCTTTGCAGTAGGTTTGTGGTAGTTTAACTGAATTCAAATAGTGTTTTCAGTAGTAAACGTTTTTACCATGTAGCAGTGTAAGTAACTACTGGAACTGCACTACTTTTTTGGCTAAAATATGGGTGAAGTAGGCAATACTTGGCTTTCCCAACACTGTCTAAGAACATATATCATATTACACTATAAGCTATTATATTCCTCTATAATACTTTAATCTAAAAACTGTATGTTTCTTTTGGGCAATCGGATGATGGGTAAATCTATATTATAGAAAAGTTTCCGTACTGACTAGTGTGTGTGCTCTGTGATTTCTGCTTTCTGTAAATCCATGTTAATGATTGAACTCCTCTCTTATCTGGGCCATGCTCTCTGGGGACAGCTACTCTATCCGCCACTCAATGAGCATGCCCGCTATGAGGTAATTGTGTGTAGTGATAGGGTTAGTACTCCGTTAGATCCCCATCCTTAGCCACCCAGTCATTCTTGTTGTCTTAAGGCTGAATGTTTGTAAGCATTATTATGAGGGGAATTGGTATTGTTTCAGAATTTACAGGTATAACGTAATCTTGGTCTATTTACTGCAGCAGTCATCAGGACAAGATAGCTAGAAATGTTTATCTGACCTGTTTATTAAAAGATAAATGTGTGAAAATACAGCAATCATAGAAATCCTAACACTAGAAAAAGCAACCTTTCAATTACACTGAGCATACAGGTCTTCTCACAGTGTTGTGTTGATAGAGGACTGTAAGTGCAGGCAGCTTTAGTATAGAGAGGACTAAGTGCAGGCAGCTTTAGTATAGAGAGGACTGTAAGTACAGGCAGCTTTAGTATAGAGAGGACTGTAAGTACAGGCAGCTTTAGTATAGAGAGGACTGTAAGTACAGGCAGCTTTAGTATAGAGAGGACTGTAAGTGCAGGCAGCTTTAGTATAGAGAGGACTGTAAGTGCAGGCAGCTTTAGTATAGAGAGGACTGTAAGTGCAGGCAGCTTTAGTATAGAGAGGACTGTAAGTGCAGGCAGCTTTAGTATAGAGAGGACTGTAAGTGCAGGCAGCTTTAGTATAGAGAGGACTGTAAGTGCAGGCAGCTTTAGTATAGAGAGGACTGTAAGTGCAGGCAGCTTTAGTATAGAGAGGACTGTAAGTGCAGGCAGCTTTAGTATAGAGAGGACTGTAAGTGCAGGCAGCTTTAGTATAGAGAGGACTGTAAGTGCAGGCAGCTTTAGTATAGAGAGGACTGTAAGTGCAGGCAGCTTTAGTATAGAGAGGACTGTAAGTACAGGCAGCTTTAGTATAGAGAGGACTGTAAGTACAGGCAGCTTTAGTATAGAGAGGACTGTAAGTACAGGCAGCTTTAGTTAAACTGTAAACAACAGTAAAGGTATGGTGGCTGGCTTCAACCGTTGTGCAGTTATACTTCATGGTGACTCAGATACATGTTGTATAGTAAAATTATAGTATTGTGGAAAACTGATCTGACTAATCATCCCATTAGGAACTCGCCCAGTTTCAAGTCCTTTGAGGAGAAGGTTGAATGCACCGTTTCCAACATAAAGGTAATGTGAAACATTACACATGTTGCTGTCAGAGCAATGACTGAGAGCTATGAGAGATTTATTTACGTAATGTTGAAGTAAGTTAGGCTGGGATTCAATACGATTGCGGATTTGGACAATGGCCCATTTTAAAGGTAATTTTTCGATTTGAGATATGCAGCGTTTTTTAAGAATGTGTCCCTTCCGAATGCGGTAACATTGTCTTTAAAATGTGCATTGCGAACAAAGCACGATCGGATTGAATCCCGGCCTAAGTAAAGTCAACATAAGTAAAGTAAACATTGTGTCTCAACAGTATTCGGGTCTTTCTTGTTTACTCCTTTCTTTCAAAGCTTCACTTCCTCTAGTTTAGGTATTCCATAGGGCGGTGCACAATTGGTCCAGGTTTGGCCGGTGTAGACCAGTATTGTAAATAATAATTTGTTCTTAACTGACTTGCCTAGTTAAATAAAAGTTTTTTATTTTTTAAATCCAGTCTATTTTTACAGCTCAACTAATTGAAGTTAAACACTACTCTCTGGAGAACAATCGCTCCACTTTGAATGTGAGCATTTAGAGCCAAATGTTGTCATCAGCAGGGTTGTTAGAACACCAAAGAAATGTCACAGATTCTTATTAGTTTTAACATTGTTGTTTGCTTTTGTGTGTGTACCTCTGCATTTTTGTTTTTGGAGCAGACCAAGGTGGGAAGCCAAGGGCGTGGAGGGAGTTTTGAGGAGGTGTTGTCTTCAGCCGCTCACGCCAGTGCCCAAGAAACCCCCAGCAACAACATGTCCGAGAGCAGTGATCATGAGAGGACCTGCTAGACCAGTCTGAACCACTCAACTACCTCCCCAGACCAGGATTAGCACTCTACTGCCCCTCACTGGCCCAGAGGCCACATTACCTGATGTGGAGTGCATTACATAGGCCTATCTAACCAAAGCCCCATCAGTACCAACACACATGTATATTATCTACCTGCTACTTAGCTTTATATGTGTTTCCATACAACATCAAAAAGAAAGATTGTGATACTGTAAATTACTCCTGTCCTTTATTTCATTTCTATGATTACAACTATTAGCTTTTTGTATTAAAATGAATGTCGCATTTATATCAAATGTATTTGAAAAACAAAAAATAGTGACACATTTCTTCCCAATTCTAAAATGAGACTTTAAAAAAATGTTATTAGTATTAGGGCTCTATTCAATCCATATTGTGGAAGTTTTAAATGCAGTGTTCGTGCATTCACGGTAAATGCTGCATATGTTAGCTCAATCGGAAATGTACCTTTTCTATTTTGCAATCTGTACAGCTTCAGCAATACACATTGAATAGAGCCCCTACTTCCAAGAGTGGACAGTCATATAACACTATTGGGGGGAGGGAGTTGTATTTGATACTTGAAATTGCATGTGCTGGGTTTGTGGGCCAATACTGTTAATGGGGACCAAGATAAGGCCTTGTGCTGGAATCTACTGAATACACTGTCACACCTTTCGAATCATATTAATATCTCATTTATTCCAACTGTGCCCCGTTTGCACATGAGCCTTGATCGGGGACAGAATGACCATCCAGTATATGTATATGATACACAATTTATGCTTATTATAGATCACAGCTGTCAAGCTGACACCCTGTGGGATTAAACGTTTATTTTTAAATGTGTTCATTTCTGGTTATTATACTGCTAATCTACAATAATGAACCATAGAGCTGTTTTTTTTCTTCTATTCTATTTACATAATTAGCACATAATCTCCTTGTTTATTGTTCAAATTGTTTTTTAACATAACTGTGATGTTTATCAACCATTCAGGTGATAGATGTTATCAGACATTTACCGATTTTAGGCCTAGATTCAATCAGATCAAGTGTTAACCTGCGATAGCTGACACCCGCATAGACTGATGTTTTGGTGGTGTCACAAAGCCAAATCTGTCCCACTCGCGTTTGAATTTCAGAATTAGAAAGTGTAGGCTATATAGAAATAAAGTCGCTCAAATTGAAAATCATTCAAACAAAATAGAGGACTTGTATCCACCTAATTGAGATGTACTGTAGATAACATCTCACATTCCAGTGTTTGAATTTGTAAACAAGGCTGCATGGGTTCTCTCTTAAAGCGACGCCATGCATGTCCGCTGTAGGTATAATGCCAGGAGTCGCCTGTGGATTTGACCGCTCTAACACAGTTCCACATCAAACACTGCCGAAAAAACTGCTGTGAATATACTGTGTTTACTGCAGTATCATTATTAAATATTTTTTTGCAAACCAACCTAAAGGTCCAGTGTCTTAAAATATGGTATTACATTGAAATATATAATATATGTTAAATGATGTGGTACTACTCTAATAAAACACTCAAGCACACATACATTGTATTAAAACAGCCCAAACACATTTTTAAACGTGACAAACAGCTTCCCATTCCCAAGTCACGTGAATCATACAGGTGAAATGTGCACATTCATAAACGTTCATTTAAAAAAAATGACTCAATCTTTCCCAACTTCTATGTAGAATAAAATGAGCACTGTAGGAGTAAAACAGGGCGCACGTTTTGTTTTCAACGATAGCCCAGCTTTTGCTTCATTATTCCACAGCTCCCGAACCAGAAATCCTGCATTTTCCTGTGAGGAACAGTGGCTACCACAACATTATGGACACATGCTGAGTGTAGCATCATTCAGTGAAAATGTTGAAGTCACAAGGAGGAGCCTGTTCTTGGTTTCTTGGTCTCTGATCTAGACAACCCATCACCTCCAGCTTCCATGTGGCCAGCTCTCTTCGTTCAGACTCTTCATAAACCGGACAATCTCCAGGTGGTGGAATCAGCCCGTGGAGGGATAGAGTGAAAGAAAAAAACATTTTACACCACCTTAACATAGTCCATAGAACCGATTATCAGCCCTCATTACCAAGTTAAAGGAGAGATAGTACCTACCTTGTGTGAAATCAAATAATTATTGTAGCCTGCCTGGTTTCTCCTCCAGCATCTTGTACTCATGGGCCGGCAGAATCCTCTCTAGCAGGTCAAACTCTCACAAGTTTAGCATCAGCGCTCGACTGGCTCTCGTACTCCTGGGGACTCAGTGGGAGGAGTGTGAGCAGTGATTCAATTAAGCTGGAGTTTATTTAAACAAATAAAAAATAAACTTTCAGTTGCCCAATGAGTTTAATACATTTCAACATGTTTTTAAAGTCCGCTGAGTTTATGTGGGCAGACATTGGTGTTTGGGCGAACTGGTAGTAAATAAAAGCCTGGCCAGAAATGTGTGTAACGATCAAATAGAGCCAATAGATGGCAGCATAAACAAGGCAATGCACAAACCATAAGCTCAGCACTGTCAGAACATTTGTTTTAGGCCTACTACTCTACGGCTGTGTTTAGACAGCCAGCTCAAATCTGTGTTTTTTTTTCTTCACAAATTGGTATTTTGAATAATCAGATCAGCTCTGGAAAAGATCTGATGTTATTGCGCAGAAAATACCAATTAGTGGAAGAAAGAATTGGGCTGCCTGTCTAAATGCAGCCAACTAGTTGACAATGTATGTACAGATTGTTTCTTTGAAATTGTATTTAAATTCTAACACATAAAATATATAATAACATGTTTTTTTTTAATGAGCAATATAATTTTTATGAGCAATATAATTTTTATGAGCAATAGAATGCCGCCCAAAATGATACATATTACAATTGGACTCCCTTTGAAGCTGTCTGGTAAATTAAGTTTGGCCTAATGCCCAGGAAATTAGTTTCCTAATCATTATACCAGGAATCTCTCTCATATTCGAAAAATGCCTTTAACTTGGCATTATGACGTCCGACCTATTCACGTAGTTTCCCAAAGTGTGTGAAAACTAAGTGCATGAGAAACAAAGTTTCTAAAGGAATCTGTTTGATAGTCAGATACATGTTGTGGAAATTACTGATTGTGTGTTCATAATCTCCAAATATTTACAAAGTGAGTATTTAGAACCCTTTCTCATTATGTTGCTGTTAAATCTGTTTCCCCTGTGTCTTTAGAAGTAGTGGCCTTGGCACGTCTGACAAGGCATACAATGTGTCTGTTACAGGAACATTAGGATTCCACTCACATTACATCACTGGCATCTTACTCCAAACCTAATCTCAGTTAACCCAACTCAAGTCTGGCGTAATTGTTCAGATTTATGTTTACGTAGTCTGTCCACGAGAGATGACTCTAAAACCAAACATAAACACATTACATGTCAAAGAGCTTAGAAACCCTCCTGTTGTATTCGTTTCATGTTAATTAATTCTCTTCCCGGTCCAAAATGACCGACCCATTATAACTGATTACAAATCCATAATAATACATATATTATCACCTAAGGTTGTGTTAGATCTTTTAATCAACTTGTGTTCTTTTGAACATCACACATTTTGAACATCTATTTGCTATTTATGGCCTGTGGGCCTCATTGACCTGAATTCATACAACTCGTTTTTGAGTAACAAAAAGCATAATGTATGGATTATTTTGACTGTAACAAATACTCAGATGAAACATATTGTGCTATTTATCACAGAGTACTTTATCCTCTAATGCATCTTCACAGTCAGTTTCCTGGCCTCTATCCTCCTCACCAGTGTCATGATCAAAGATATGATCAAGAGCCTCACAGATAGTATATCGTTTGGTCATCCTGCTCCCACAGAACGAATTGTGAGCAAGGCCTCAAAAAAGCTTTACATACCAGAGCTGCGAGAAAAGTTCTATATATTATTGAAACAATGTTGCGATTGTTTGTGAGAATGTCAACAGGTGTGGTGGTTCTATTGGGGAAAGGTTCCCGTGGGGGTTGCCATGGAAGCCAAGAAGGGGAGTGAGGTTTGTGTGTGTGTGTGTGTGTGTGTGTGTGTGTGTGTGTGTGTGTGTGTGTGTGTGTGTGTGTGTGTGTGTGTGTGTGTGTGTGTGTGTGTGTGTGTGTGTGTGTGTGTGTGTGTGTGTGTGTGTGTGTGTGTGTGTGTGTGTGTGTGTGTGTGTGTGTGCGCGTTCAAACACACATGCATGTGGGGGTCTGGGAGAGGAAGTGTGTCCATCTGATGAATGGGCATGTACCTGAACTCAGTTTTATACACTAATTGTAGTCTCACCCATTTATTTCTAATGACCGGGAACACCACAGGTGTACAAGAGTTAAAGAAAACACCTAACATTTTATGAAAATCATCAACATTTATTTTGTGTGTTCAGATCCCCTGTGTGGACAAAGCCATGGAACCATATGACAATCAGATTCAATTAACTACATTTTTCAGCGATAAAACTTGTAAATCGGTCCAATTCGACAAGAACACAGCAGGAGGGTTAAGAGGGATAGGGGGTGAGGTAGCTGAGATATCTGGTGAAATATTGTGACTTTTGCAGTGGAGTGTATTGATTGATGCTTCCCAAAACAATGTACCAAAAAAAATTGAATAATTGATCTTTCGTCTCTCTGTGTTTCATCATTTTTCTTCAATTCCCTAGAGGCTGAATGTATCTCACCGGAGAAAGCATCAGAGCGTGCGAAACAGCGCCCATCTGTCTCAGTATGGGCAGGCCATCTATCTGATGCTGTCTGGTCAAAAAAAAGCATTGAATGCAAGGGAAGCCATCGAGCCATTTGGCTTCCCTTTATCATTTTTTAAAGTTAAATAATAGCCAATCAGTGTTGAGTGAGTTCAACTGTGAATGGTCCTGGCACACCAAAAAAGACGGTTTGGATATGGCATCACACCAATCACAAGCCAAACGTTATTTACAGATTTTTTAGTTTTTGTTGCATCTCGTTGTGTCGTCGTCCTCCAGTGGCTAGCTAACTAGCTAAAATGTTTCCGTTCCTAAGCTAGCCATGGATGGAGCTAGGGACTTGGCCTTGTGGTTTTACTTAATTCTCCGCACTGGCCAATGATTATAAATATTGCACTAAATAGTTCTCGGTGATTTGATGATGTTGAAATATTGAAGTTGAAATGGTGCTGGAATAGTGGAGGCAACTCCTGTGTTCTTTGCGACTTGCGGTAACTCTCTGTGGTTCTAAATCAATAGTTGTTTAGTATTCTGTAAATATCGAGAACATTATCTTGCTTGACCATGCTGAAGCCATGTAACTGTTTGTTACATGCAATATGTTTTGTGGACCTCAGTCTTGTGATGAAACAAAGGTGTGGTTGAATTTATTCTGCCACTGTGTCGGCTTATTGTCTCAGCCTTATACCTATATATCACGGTCACAAGGCATATGAACAAACAGATTATAGAGCAAATAATGCAATTATCACAACACATAGGTTGTAATATGGCATTTCTTTTTCTTGGATTGGCTTCCCCGGGGATTTTACCCACACACCGCTACTGGACTTTTGTGTTCTAAATTGTTGCTAAATTTTCCACCCATGATGCTTGGACATAGAATACCCTCCAACATGTTTATTTCTAGAAATAGGCCTATCCCCAACTGAGTTGTGTCGTCTTTGTCTCTCGGTGTCTTTACAACCAAGCAGCTATGAGCCCATATTTCGTCATGATGATGGCAAAGGATATGGGTCTCTTCCTCCCTCTTGGGTTGTAATGCTATACCCAGGGTCTGTGTCCTGTCAGGGAGACAGGGACAGTCTCGTTGGAGGATGTCAGCCTCATCCACCTATGCCACCACACTTCCTGCCTACACTGTTTCCTCCAGACAGACACTCTATTTAGGGGCATGGTAGGCAAAAATACCCAGCCTGGAAGAGCTCTCTCTGGGGCACGACTTGGGGGTTAAATGGGTTTAATGGATGGTATGACCGACCAAAGTGCGCTTTGATATGGATTGTAGAGCATTAGTAATTGAAGTATCAGTAAACTCTGTAGTGTTGTGGTACTGTATGGTAATGTCTATGTTTGAAATGATAGACTATAGTCAGCTTATACTATATCTGTAATTGTTCCCAACTTTGGAATGGGTTGGTGAGCCTGAGAAATAATGCTTGAATAGTTTCCATCGTCATTAGCCCCTAAGTAGACTATTATTATTCACCTTTCTGAGTCATGACTATTGGCTTTCTAAACTGCTGACAGAGTGACATGTTTTCTTTCTGAGTATGGTTTCATCTTCAAGATGAAACAAGTTCCCAGTTCAGACAAAACCCTGCCCTTTGACATCATTCAAACATCGCCTGCATTCCTGTTAGTCAAGATGCCGTTCATCTGCCTGAAGTTCTGCTAAGAATCTCATATCAAATCAATGGGTGGATGTTTCCAATTGACCCCAGGGCAATGTGACGACTGTCAGACAACAACATCCACGCTGTTCAGGTTGTCAAAACAATGATAGCTGCTGCTCTCCTCCCTCTATTTACAGTTCCTTCCTCCCATCCATCCTCTGCTCTGTGGGGTAGAAAATAGACCCAGCCAGTTGACTGTCCAGAGGGACAGCTAGGATAGCTAGCTGGTGACTGCTCATCTCTCAGGGGCTGATTACGACCTGAGTCGAGCAAGCGTACATGGAATATCATTCTGTTTTTAGGCACTATTCTCACTAAGTGTATTCTGACCTTGAATGTAAGCATGAGAATAGCCTGCTATTCGTTGGGGGTGGAGATCAAAGAGATTAAGGTGTGGCAGAGGTGTTCGACAGATATGCCGTATTCTGACCTTGACTTAATTCCGTAATAATTCCACCAACTTTACACACGATGAAACGATAAATAAATCTACTTTCTTTTTTTCTATAGAAATATCACCATTCTCCGTGCACTGTAATTTACAAATTGATAAGAGCTAGGTAAATGAGTAAGCTGTTTGGAAAAGGGGATTCTAAATATAAATTACAATTGTTTTAGATCTATTTTACCGTATAATCGCTGGAGGAAATGTGAAACCAGTCATATGGCAAACTAAAGCATTTCAACCCATCACCTTTTCCACAGGGCAGTTTATGAAATGCCAGCCTTATAACCTGGGATGAAGTTTGGAGACCCAAGCACAAATGACAGTATAGCGCCACACTTACTGAGTTGATTCATGATTTCTCAAATCTTTTAATTATATGCCCAGACGTTTCATAGTGTTTTTTTTACAATTTGTATTGTTTTAAATATTTGCCACTATCGGTAGCCACCCATATACATTTATAATTGTCATTGATGGTAATGATGTGTTAACTTCCTTACATTTTGCATCATTACATTACATGGTAGGTCTTTCCTCTGTCATGTTCGTGTGTGTAACGATTGTCGTTGGGAGAAGAGGACCAAAGTACCGCGTGGTACAAATCCATAATACTTTTAATCCAGAACGAATACACGAACAAAACGATAACCAAACAGTTCTGACAGGTACAACAAACACTAACCAGAAAATAACTACCCATACCTCATAGTGGGGAAAACAGGCTACCTAAGTATGGTTCTCAATCAGAGACAACGATCGACAGCTGCCTCTGATTGGGACCATACCAGGCCAAACGCAGAAATACAAAACCTAGAACAAAAACATAGAATGCCCACCCCAACTCACGCCCTGACCAAACTAAAACAGAGACATAAAAAGGGAACTACGGTCAGGACGTGACAGTGTGGTTGTTCCTGATGATCGCTAGCAATAGTGGATCATAGTAGGCTAACGTATTACAAGTTGTGCAATAATTTGGGACATGGAGTCTATTCGAATCATTATGGAACACAGACCATACATAGCAGTTTAAACCTGGAGGCTGGCTCACGGTTCACAATGACTGGACCGTTGGAACTGTGATGACATGATTAGTGAGGATTATTAGGGTAGATTTATAGGGCTACTCTTCAACCCTTATTTTACACTTTTCTCACCTTCCAATATTTGATGGATTGAACAATTTAATATAGCAATTTTCAGGATGAATCAAACCAATGTATTTTTGATTCACCAATATATTTAGCGGGTAAAGGTGTTTTATTATTCATAGATATTATAGCATTTTTTTATTGACCAATTGATGCTGAAAAGGAGATGAATATGCATGTATTTACATGCCTTTCTTTCTGAAACATTTTCTCCATATATTGTAATCTTTCAAGAAAATTCAAATTAAATGTACACCAAATTTAAAGGGATGGCTTTAAGAAATGTACTGAAAACCCTATTGAATGAAAACTCCATGAGAAAATCGTTTGGCCAGTAAGTGGGAGGCGTTTCAGCGGTTTAATTATATTTATTCAGCCTGCACAAGGGAACCACGCCTGCAAAGCCCATTACGCACCTGCATAAGGTAAGTCTGAATACCAACTACTGGAAAAAAAATCCATTTAAACTGTATTTGTCACATATGCGCTGAATACAACAAGTGTAGCCTTTGCGGTGAAATGCTTACTTTCAGAAGTGCGTACGAAAGGCGTGCGTAGGTAAGGCGTACATTTCCTAAATCTGAATCGTCCCCAAATGCATTCTCCCATCCTCCATTTTTATGTTTTGCAGTTTGGGTTTTTTAAGAGATCCTCCTAACCTTTGACTCCTCAGTTTGAGTCTAGTCGCTCTAAAATTAGGGCCTGGCACTAAAAATGGCCTGGGAAATATTTAGGGGATTTTGCAGCTATCCGGCCATCCTGAAAATCCTCTCGGCAAGAGTGGTGGTGATTGTGAGGCTGGCTGAACGTGGGGACACAGCAAAGAAGTTTCTCATGAGAATGCCGTACCGCCTTGTGTTGGGCTTGCGGGGGATGTTTACGGAGAGCGCCGGCGCAGGGTCTTCCGAGCGAGCATCACTCAGACGTCCATGTTGAAGACCACAGAGGTCTTGCTCTCTGCACCAGACTGTTATTGTAACTCCCATGACCTCCTCCCTGGCTGGCTACTCTGCTATATATCACTGCCTAGTGTTTTAGCGACTGTTGTTGAGTGACGTTATAAAGACTAAGAGCGGGCCCCTACACTGAGGGAAAAGGCACAATTAGTAGCACACTTCAGAGTTTCACATATGTGATTTAGCTTGTGATTGTAGCATTTTATTCATTTTATTTAGTGGTGAATTTCATTAACTGGAAAAACTTATATTTTACATTTTAGTTTATAATTATTATTTTTTAAATTCTCAAATCCTAAAGGTGATATAAGGAGGTTGATTAAACCAGAAAATGTCAGAAATGCCGTTTGTGTCTGGTCTTTTTCTATTGATGTGATATTTAGAATGTTAAGCATACTTAGACATGCCTGATTAACAGGCTATAGACAAGACTTCGGGCCAGAATGGTCTCAAGAAGAAGTAAATAAAGTAGTGCACATCCTTTTTGCCTGGGTTTCCTCAGCAACAGGTAATAGATCCCAGGCCCTGGAATCCCTCAGCTGCTCTCTCTGGGTGTTGCCAGAGCGCAGCTTCCTTCCAGTCAGCGGCCAGCAACTACAACGCTGCTGTGGAAAACCATGGTGGCAAACAAATAGCATCACTTGCGCTGCCTTGTGCAGAGTCTGTCAGACAGAGGAGGGCTATGTCCCTGTAGGCCTTGTGAATGGGGAGAGGTTAGGGCCAGGGCCGGTGGAACATGAGCCCCAGCAACACTGCTCACTGCACCAAAAAAGAGCAGAGCACTACCTTGAAGTGAGCGACCTCGCCCCGGTCATAAACATGGTTTACAGGGGAAGACGGGAAAATCTGTGAGAGGAGAACAGGACTGACTGGGGCCTCAATCACAATTCTGTTTTCTTCTATTCTCTGTGGAGTGGGAAGAAAGGGATATTGTAATTCATGACTACTCACCTAGGATTAAGAGACTTTGAGAGGCCATGTACACGTCGTCAGGGCATTAACTCTACAAGGTGTCTAAAGCGTTCCACAGGGATGCTGGCCCATGTTGACTCCAAGACCTCCCACAGTTGTGTCAAGTTGGCGGGATGTCCTTTCGGATGGTGGACCATTCTTGATTGGAAACTGTTGAGCGTGAAAAACCAATCAGCATTACCACCTACTACCTTTATATCCCGTTCAAATGCACTTCAATCTTTTGTCTTGTCCATTTACCCTCTGAATGGCACCCACACAATCCATGTCTCAATTGTCTCAAGGCTTAAAAATACTTCTTTAACCTTCATCTACACTGATTGAAGAGGATTTAACAAGTAACATCAATAAGGGATCATAGCTTTCACCTGCATTCACCTGGTCAGTCTATGTCATAGAAAGAGCAGGTGTTCTTAGTGTATGTTAGGCTCATTCAGGAGGACCAAAGCACAGCTTAGCTCACCTACGAAAAGAGGAGGTGGAACTTGCCATATCCATAACATTTATAATTGATCCATTTGAATACACTGGTTTATCATCAACAAGTTATGATAACAGATATGTATATCTTTTTTAACCCTTTATTTTCCAAGAGTGATCTATCATCACTCATTTTGAAAATGAAAATCAGTTGTTTCTATGGAGAATAGTCTTTTTCCTCAGGCGTGGTTAGGGCTTGTTGTTCACTGTTAGTTGAATGGGGAGAGATTTTTTTTCTTCAGATTTATTGGCAGTGTGACAAGACATTTAACCCTGCGTTTGGCATTACGAGGGAGCCCTTTCAGCTGCTCTATGGGGTGCGATGATTCCCAGTGTGCTGTGCCTGTGCCACTATATACCTCAAAGGGAGCAACGCCACAGCCCAACACCATCACACCAATGGGCTTCGGAACAGAAGAACTAAACAGATTGAACAAGATTTTAAGCACCTACAAATTCGTAACATTTTTAACGAATTGGATTTCATAACATATCATGCAAAGTTCTGGGGGAAATGGTGGGGGACATAACATAAAATACAAAATAGATGAAATTGTGCACAATTTTCAGGGACCCATTTTGGCTTGTAAGTGATACTTTCAAAACTTCTGGCTGGATTTATACAAAACCTTTTTAGCATCACTTTAACAGAGTCTGTTTGTGGCATTCTAGTACACTGTGATGGATGCTCGTGTTTACAGCCAATTCAAAATGACTGTCACTTTGTGTTGTTGATGTGTTAAATTTAAACTTTCTGATTCTGATTTCCAATATTCTCATGTTTTTCTAAGCATATCCAGTCCTCTTGAATTTCAGAGGATGTATCAATTTTGAATTGATGCAAAATTTAAATTCAGTTGATGTTGTGTACTGTATAAAACCTTCCACCTAAATGTTGATGTACAACTCTGAGGGCCAACAAAAAACCCACAAAGGGAATAAACTAGGGAGTCAGCTCCCAGTGGGCTGTCAGTAACTGTAACTCTACCTCTGTTGGCCGTGGGTGACCCACTTCTCAGCCCTGCATCTCAGATAAAGGGAGAGCGAGGGAGCTGAGCAGAGTGTCGCGCCAGGAGACTTGCCTCCCAGTGTCTGCTCCCACGGCTCCAGCCCCACCAGATCACCCTGTTCCCAGCACAGTGCCAGCCCCCTGGGTCGCTGAGAGAGAGCTCTCGCCAACCCTTGCCACCCTGCCTCCTCCCAGGCTGCACACACAGAGCGCCACTGTCTGCCATATGTACCCAGAGCCTGCCTGGCTGGTTGGCTGACTGGCTACTGCCACTGGCCACGTTGCGTAACAGGCGATCTGCTTGTACTGTTTTCTCTTGCACTTTTTGGCATGTTGACAGGGCCACAGTCATGTTTTCCCAAAAGAACAAGGCTGGTTGGGTAACATTCGAGCAGGGGGGACAAAGTGCGGGGATTTTGGGTGCTAGAGCTGGGCTAGACTGTCAGTCAGTCAGAGTAGCCTGGGAAAGGGAGCTGGAAGTCAGGGTGGGTGAAATCCCAGGTCATGACGATTTAGCCTGGGAGCATGTGATGATGCGAGCCCAAAGAGCCGCTGCTGCCGGTGATGTCAACCTTTGAATCAGATGACGTCTGAAATCTCCTTCTCACGTTTGAACAGCAGCCTCCGATAACGAAGTGTGGAACATCACCCGAGCCCCCTGTGCAGACAAACTGAATGGGTATTCAGGGGGTATTAAAGGTTCGCAGGAACACCTTTCATCTTTTTAAACTGTTGTTGCGTTCCATCTGTCACCATCAAAAGGAGCTCCTGCCGTGAGCCAAAATCCACAACAACTAGCGTTACCATTTCAGGATCACTGCTCAGGAGTTATGGCAGAGGGAGTCATAACATGTCCACCATAAACAGGATTAAAGATCACAAGTCATGGGCTTGTTATTTTATGACCGTGTTAAATATAGAGGGGTCTGGAAATATTGGACCCCCTTGATAAAGATGAACAAAAAAGACTGTATAAAATAAGTAATATTTATACTGAGCTATTGTATGCAAAAAAATATATAATTATATATCTATACAGTGCTAAGCATTCAGACTCCTTGACTTTTCCCACAATTTGTTTAGTTACAGCTTTATTCTAAAATGAATTCAACTTTTTTTTCTCACTTTTTCCCCTTATCAATCTGCACATAATGATGAAGCGAAAAAAGGTTTTTAGAAATTTTGGCGAATGGTTATTTAAAAATAAAAATAGAAATATCTTATATAAGTATTCAGACCCTTTGGTATGAGACTCGAAATTGAGCTCAAGTGCATCCTGTTTCCATTGATCATCCTTGAGATGTTTCTACAACTTGATTGGAGTCCACCTGTGGTAAATTCAAGTGATTATATATAAGGTCCCACAGTTGACAGTGCATGTCAGAGCAAAAATCAAGAAATTAGGTCGAAGTCCCTGAGCAATCGGGGGAGAAGGACCGTGATCAGGGAGGTGACCAAGAACCCAATGGTCACTCTGTGAGAGCTCTAGGGTTCTCCTGTAAAGATGGGAGAACGTTTCAGAAGGAAAGCACTCAACCAATCAGCGCCCAATCAGCGCTCAACCAATCAGGCCTTTCTGGTAGGGTGGCTACTTTGAAGAATCTTAAATATAAAACATATTTTGATTTGTTTCTCTTCTTTGGTTACTATGTGATTCCATACGTGTTATTTCATAGTTTTGATGTCTTCACTATCATTCTACAATGGTACAAATAAATAAAACCCCTGGAATGAGTAGGTATGTCCAAACTTTTGACTGGTGTTCCCACATATGCTGAACATTTGATGGCTGCTTTTCCTTCACTCTGCGGTCCAACTCATCCCAAACCATCTCAATTGGGTTGAGGTCATGTGATTGTAGAGGCCAGGTCATCTGATGCAGTACTCCATCACTATACTTCTTGGTCAAACAGCCCTAACACAGCCTGGAGGTGTGGTGTCATTGTCCTGTTGAAAAACAAATCATAGTCCCACTCAAACCAGATGGGATAGCCTATCACTGCAGAAGGCTGTGGTAGACATGCTGATTAAGTGTGCCTTGAATTCTAAATAAATCACAGTCAGTGTCACTAGCAAAGCACCATCACACCACCTTCTCCTCCATGCTTCACAGTGGAAACCACACATGCAGAGATCATCCTTTCAACAACTCTGCGTCTCACATAGACACAGCAGTTGGAACAAAAATCTCAAATTTGGAGTCATTAGACCAAAGGACAGATTTTCACCGGTCTGATGTCCATTGAACGTGTTTCTTGGCCCAGGAAAGTTTCATCTAGTAGTGTCCTTTAGTAGTGGATTCTTTGCAGCAATTAGACCATGAAAGCATGATTCACGCAGTTTCCTCTGAACAGTTGATGTTGAGATGCGTCTGTTACTTGTACTTTGTGAAGCATTTATTTGGGCTGCAGTTTGAGGTGCAGATAATTGATGATTTCTGAGGCTGGTAACTCTAATGAACTTGTCCTCTGCAGCAGGGGTACAGTAACTCTGGGTATTCCTTTCCTGTGGTAGTCCCCATGAGAGCCAGTTTCATCATAGCGCTTGTTGATTTTTGTGACTACACTTGAAGAAACTTTCAAAGTTCTTGAAATGTTCCAGTTTGACTGTCCTTCATGTCTTAACGTATTGATGGACTGTCATTTCTCTTTGCTTATTTGAGCTGTTCTTGCCATATTATGGACTTGGTCTTTTACCAAATAGGACTATCTTCTGTATACCACCCTTTCCTTGTCACAACACAACTGATTGGCTCAAACACATTATAAAGGAAATAAATTCCACAAATTAACTCTTAACAAGGCACACCTGGTAATTGAAATGCATTCCAGGTGGATGAGAGAATCTGGTTGAGAGAATCCCAAGAGTGTGCAAAGCTGTCATCATTGTATATATATATCAGTATATACACTACATGGTCACCTGCTCGTTGAACATCTCATTCCAAAATCATATGCATTAATGTGGATTTAGACCCCCCCTTTGCTGGTATAACAGCCTTCACTCTTCTGAAAAGGCTTGACGTTGGGTGATTAGGCCTAGCTCGCGGTTGCAATTCATCCCAAAGGTTTTTGATGGGGTTTAGGTCAGGGCTCTGTGCAGGCCAGTCAAGTTCTTCCACACCGATCTCCACAAACCACTTCTGTATGGCCCTCACTTTGTGCAAAGGGGCATTGTCATGCTGAAACAGGAAAGGGCCTTCCCCAAACTGTTGCCACAAAGTTGGAAGCAAAGAATCGTCTAGAATGTCATTGTATGCGTTAAGATTTCCTTTCACTGGAACTAAAGGGCCTAGCCAGAACAATGAAAACCAGCCCCAGACCATTATTCCTCCTCTCCCAAACTTTACAGTTGGCACTATACATTTGGGCAGGTAGCGTTCTCCTGGCATCCGCCAAACCCAGATTCGTCTGAAGCGTGATTCATCACTCCAGAGAATGCGTTGCCACTGCTCCATAGTCCAATGGCAGCAAGTTTTACATCACCCCAGCTGATGCTTGGCAATGCGCATAGTGATCTTAGGCTTTTGTGCGGCTGCTCGTCAATGTAAACCCATTTCATGAAGCTCCAGACTAACAGTTATTGTGCTAACGTTGCTTCCAGAGGCAGGTTGGAACTTGGTAATGAGTGTTGCAGCTGAGTACAGATGGTTTTTACTCACTACACACTACACACTACACACTTCAGCACTCGGTCGGTCCCGTTCTATGAGCTGTTGTTGCACCTAGACCTTTTCACTTCACAATAACAGCAGAAATGTATGTACAGAATAATGAACATATTGAAAGACTGATGACTTGTAATAGTCATTTCCTGCACTAATTCTTTCACTATCGACCACAACTGTTGAATAATCTAGTTTGGTAAAACAACCAACTCCTGCTTCCAACTGCACTTACAGTTGACCAGGGCAGCTGTAGCAGGGAAATAATTTGACAGACTGACTTGTTGTAAAGATGGCATCCTATGACGGTGCCATGCTGAAAGTCTCTGAGCTCTTCAGTAAGGCCAACCGACTACCAATGTTTGTCTATGGAGATTGCATGGCTGTGTGATCAATTTTACACACCTGTCAGCAACGGGTGTGGCTGAAATAGCTGAATCCACTAATTTGACGAGGTGTCAACATACTTTTGGATAAATAACCAGACAGATGTTGCTCTCCGGTTTTGTGATCAAACAAATGTGTGGTTGAATTTATTCTATCACTGTGTCTTAATATTGTCTCGGCCTTAGGCCTATATATCATGATAGCAAGGCATATGAACTAACAGGTTATAGCTCAAACAACACAATTATCACAACACACTTTTTTTTATTGGATTGGCTTCCCCGGTGATTTTACCCATGCACCGCCAGTGCAAAGAATATCAAAAGATCTGGAAAGATGCTGTATGGTTGAATGGTCTAAGATATCTCCCAGTGAGTTCTCCAATCTCCTAAAACATTTTTGAAAAAGGCTCAGTGTCGTTGTCCTCGCAAGGGGAGGGTGCTAGTGTATTGAAAACAGGGGATCCAATAATCCCATCCTCTTCTTTCATGTTGCCTAAACGGTCTATAACTCTGTCATACAGTACACGCTTTTAGTGTTTGCTGTTCTAGGCTACCTGGCTAAAATACTTGCTCTATAGCCTATATTCCTTTCATGGGCAATGATACGTCATGTCAGCTTGTACATTCTTTGCATAAGTCTGTCTTCCCTTGACTCCATGAATACACGTCACTGATCCTTTGTCTGCGCTTCTGGACTGCCCTCTTCATTTAAGATAACAGGTTTTCAATGGGGTTCAAGTCCGGAGGCTGAGATGGTCATTGCCGGCTCCAATCCAAGTGCCAATGCCGTTTAGAAAACTTCAGGCGGTGCTATGGTCTGATGACATTAAAATAGAGCTCTTTGTATCTTTGGATCCAATAATTCCGGACCCCTAGATGACAACAGTTTTGGAAGCAGGAGTTGGTTGTTTTACCAAACTGGATTATTCAACAGTTGTGGTCGATAGTGAAAGAATTAGTGCAGGAAATGACTATTGCAAGACATCAGTATTTGCAGTATGTTCATTATTCTGTACATACAGCAGCCATACATGCTATTTAAAAAGTCAGGATGAAGTCATGAGAAAGTCTTCCAGATAAGCATCTCTCGGTCTCTATAATATTTTTGAACGCTTTGTCTTCAGTGTCTATGTGCTCCAGCCTTTCCTTTCAATTCACCCAAATTAGGTCATTCAAATCATCGAGACTTATCTTAATTGATAACAAGGCCTTTCATTTGGGTGCGCTGCTGTACACGTTATCGTTCCACGATCTGGGTGTAACCACCTTGATGTCATTAAATAAGAGATAATATGAAAGTGGGAAAATTCCCCTGACATAACTCCACCAACTTGCTATTAAAAACCCTGTGGAGGCATCAAAGAAAGTCAGGGTCGCTAAGCACACGATAGTCAAATTTGGATTAGCACCAAAATATTTTAAGAATTTTGTTATGTGCTAGGTGATAGTTCACAGTCTTTTCATCTGTAACTGTCTCGATTTGCCCCCCCACAGCAACAAACTGTGGAGGAAAATCAACTTGACCTTGTCACGGTACGATCAAGGGCCACTGATGGCATCTATTAACCAGATATACTGCTGTAATCTCAGCAGAGCTTGCTAGGAAAGGACACGGGCATGAAGGTATAAGTAGGTGTGAGGAATTTAACATATTGGTAAAAACATTCAACTTTATTTCCTAAACTGATATACGGTCCCTCCAAAATACAAGTGATTTGTACCACTTCGGTATAAAAATGTTTTCTGGGTTGCTGGTTTAAAAACATAATTTCTAAATAATATGAAGATTTATCCTTGTGGAAGTAATAGTGAACCTTGTGTGATCATTTTCTCCTTTTTAACAGAAGAATAATGCTGAAAAACACATGAAATAAACTTTCTCCTTTATAACAGAAAAAATACAGTATGATACATCATCTCTCTGGAGAAAGTGTGTGTACTATATCCTGTAGCTCTCATTGGAGGGGAGCCAGGGGGAGGTTAAAGCAATGGGAAACGGCCCCCTGCTCCCCCAGCTCCCCTCTGTGCTGCTCTGCCGGCCACTGTGAGCCAGGGGCCCTGCATGGTCACAATGAAGGAGAGGAAAATATGTTATATTTAAAAATATATGTTATATTTAGAACCTGGCCCGTTCGCGCCACCCCAGACTAGAAAAAAGGGCACCACTTAATAAATAAACATCCCAGAGCCTGAGAATGATGGTGAGGCCGACCAAAGAAAACAATGTGCGAGTCAACACAGAGCGGCCTGTGAAAACAAACAGAGCTGATGAGAACGTTGCTGCTTCTGAAAGTCTCATTAGAGGCCAGATGCAGCCTTCCCCCCTCCGCTCTCAGCGCCCGCCACTTCCTTGCTCGCTATCCCGTGCACCCGGCACTGGCAACCCAGCGGCATGACTTCCCCTCCCGGCCCACTGGCCTGCGTGCCTGCTCAGACCCCTGTTTCCGACAGTACTCCATTTCTTATTCAAGCTCCACGTCTAGTCAGAACATCCCCCTCGAACACCCACCACCACCTCCTCCTGTCTACCTGCCTTCTCTAGCCTGATAAATGATAGCACTAAATAATTGACAAGAGCGCCAAGCTCCATTTTTTTCCATGAACACTGTCTCGCTCTAATAAGGATATGTTCCTATGCCACTGACTGCTCCCCTCCCTCTTTTTCTTTGTCAGGTCCCATTGTTTTTTAACCCATGTTTGTTGTGTTAACTTGACATGTCTTTTGTTTTGGCAGACATGTTTCATCTCCGAATGTTTGGAGATTTGATTGCAGCACTGACATTTCGAGAGGCGAAATAGGAATATGTCTGTTTCTATTTCAGTGTAGCACTTTGAAAGAAGATTTCAGATCAAATCAGCATGAATGAGAAATGTTTCTATTCATTTATTCTCTCCCACAAGACCAGGCTCCTTTCAAGACTCTCCAAACCATTTCTCTCAGATCCATTCAAATTGTGTTTCTTCTCTCACCCACACAAGGAATCAATCTGCTAGCATGAGAAATTCCAAAACATAACCATTTCCATTATCAAGTGGCACATTCTTAAAGTAACTAATAGGATTCCAGCTTCATTTTCTCTACACCCTCATTAATGATTTGTCTCTTGCACTAATTGTAAACACAACTCTATGAACCCTCTTGACAGTCAGTCTCTCTCAGAGGAATGTATTGAGCAAGGATTAGCCCCTCTATCGAGTGACAGAAAAAAGGCATGCAAATTCCTCAGCCATTTGCCATAGCACAGACATGCTCACAGGCATGCGGTTAGATGTTATCCATGAAAAAGGCCAAATGTAACCTTTTCTGCTGGTCAGGCTGGCATTTCCCTGGCCTGGCCTATGGCTGTATGCTGTGGCTGTAGGTCTCAGTGGACCATCTGGAGTATGTGTCAAAGCCATGTGGGACCCACAGAGCTGTGGCAACGCTTCCAGATCTTGATAGTGGTGAGAGAGGGTGTAGGGGTCGCCTGGTATCAGCCAAGGGGATCGCTCTGCACAACAGCGGGAAGTGCTCTGAGCGCGTTCACTTAGTGGGCCATTGTGCTGCTCCGGCTCTGACCGGCCCCAGCCCCAGCCCTAGTGTCACGGCAACAGGCAACAGTGATGCAATGCTTAGCCAAGTTATGGAACATTCAAAATTATATGTAACACCATGAGTCAACAAATTTGAAATGGGAAATGCATGCTATCCACCATAGACACAATGTTTCTTAATGTTAGACAAAAATGAGCTGATGTCCATGACTACCTGGAGACCTGACAGAGACCTGGTTGGGACATTGGGTTGATAGAGTTCAGTAGACATACCATGGTCTAGTCTAGTCACTCTACATGGGTGTTTGTGGGCCGCTGGCTTGGAGTCTTAACGATACTACAGTGTGCAGCTATAGGTCGGTCAGCTGTGGAACTAATGCAGATGGGAGATGTGAGAGGGAAGCTGCTGTATCTGATCCATGGTCATCTGGACCAAGGGGCATCTCATAACCTCTCTGATCACCATGAGGCCAGGACATGCAAACATTGCTGCTGGGAGGGGGGTTCTGGTTGGGTGTGTCCATGGGGATGGCATTACCCATCCCGTTTGTCCCCTAGGGTCCTGAATCAAAGGGATCCCCCTAAGATAGCGGCTGGCCGCCTCACCACTACCCATTCACATGGACATGGGAAAGTTTCACAGAGAATTTTACAGAATAAAAAGCCAGAACAAAGTTAATGGATACGAAGTTAATCAAGATAGCGGGGCCTCTGATTTGGTTAATCTGGCTACATTTACTGTCATTCAGAGGCAGATTTAAAAAGTTTTGTAAGATTCCCAGACATGTTAAGGGTCTGGACGGCTGGAGACGCAGGTGCCAATAAAAATATTTTCTTATTTAGAGAAGGAGCTTGCAGTGTGTGTGTTTAAGCCAGTCTCCATCTGTTTGCATGAGTGCGTGTGTGTATTTCAAAAAGGGAGAGAAAGAGAGTGTGTGTTGTGAGAGAAAGCGAGTGTGTCTCCAGAGACTTTGCTGTTGTTCGTGCAGGGAGCGCAGCGAGCCGTGGAGGGAGCTGTGGTGGGAACGTCACCTGATCCGTGCCTTGGGGGCGACCCCAGTGGGCAGCCGCTGCACCGTGTCCTGGGGGAGCGATTGCGAGTGACAGGCGTGGGCCCCTGTCACAAAAAGGCCTCTGTGGTTTAGGTGGAGGGGCAACGTAAGTCACTGATGGACGGCCCCTCTCCTTGGGAGTCTCAGGCTTGGGAGCCATGAGAATGGTCCTGGGAGAGGAGGGGGATGGGAGGAGGGGGCCCTGGAGCAGATCCAATGCAGGCAGACCCTCTCACATGACCCCCCCTCCTCCTTTCCACCTCACCCACTGCACTTAACCCCTCGGCAGCTCCACACCTCTCCTCTTTCTCTACTCCCTCTCTCTTCTCACACTGTGCCTCACCCTCACCTCTGTTCTTCATGTGCTTCATTCTCTCCCTCTCTTGTCCTCTCTTGTCCTCCTCATTTATCTTCCTCTCTTTTCACTCTCATTCTCAGGACCTGTTCTACAGATGTCATTACATGGGAACAGTGAGAATAGGGTACATTGAGTTTGAGGTACAGTAGAAGAGAGAGACTTAAGAGAGGTAGAAAGAGAGAGATTGAGAGAGGTGAAAAGGAAAAAGAAGGGGGTAGTTAATGGTCATGTTAGAGGGAGAGAGGCTATGACCTGGGTCACCTACCCAGGCTCTGGTCCTCACGGTGTCTGTCTGTGGGAGCGCTGGTCTCTCTCACTCTCAGGGCCTCCTGCTCAGGGGACAGCCTTGTTCACATATACAAGCCAGTGTGGGAGCCAGCCTTCACTGAGGGGCCAAGGCAACACACTGTCTAGCACTCAGAATAAAATAAACAGGAGTCAGCTAGCTGACTAAGGCTACGTTTAGACAGACAGTCCAATTCTGATCTTTTGTTCACTAATTGGTCTTTTGAGCAATCAGAGATCGGAATTGGTCTGTCTGTCTAAACACAGCCTTAGTGGACCCATACACACTTGCTCAATATGTTTGCAAGTAAATATGGTGGATGCCACAAGTCATTAGAATGCCACCAAAGACACTATGGATGTATTGTGGATTCACACTAATGTTTAGCGTGCCTTGTTGTTTTGTTAATAGTGTACATTATGGACTGAAATGGTTTGATTTATGTGTGTGTGTGTGTGTGGGGGGGGGGGTTCTACATATCAGTATTGTTTCTTGTGTGTGGTCTTGAATGAGATCAGGTCATTTCGGCACAATAAATATCACAAGGCTTTGTCTCTGCAAGGAACATTACTTTGTCCATATCGAAATGAATGATGTTTTCTTTCCTTGGGTTACTGGTTCAAGATACACTGTATAATTCAACTATGATGACGATGATGGTGATGACTTTGGTTAAAGGTAACAATGTTAGCGAAACAAAACCCATGTATGATCTGGACTATAATCTAATCTCGTGGGAAAATGTCCCCGCCACCACATCCTTATGGTTTTATATTATGGCTTCCCACCACTTTTCCTGTTGGTTTGTCAAATGAATAACTCTCTTTCATTGGGTAACATACAATTATCCTCCTCTCTCTCAACGGGCGAGGAAACCAAGCCACAAAGCTCTCTCAATGTTTTCATTGTCAGGAAAGAGTTGCTGTAGTAGTAGAAGCATCACACTGTACTGTACATGGAGAGACTGGTGAGCACACGGAGAGACAGATTATTATTATCATTATTATTATTATTATTTGATTTTTTGGTGAGGGGGGATAGATCAGCTTTAATATTTCAAATAGATTGTAGCTTCCATCACTGTAATTGTCTGCATCATTTCCAATGCCCCATATATAAGTCGGAAGTTTACATACACTTAGGCTGGAGTCATTAAAACTCGTTTTTCAACCACTCCACAAAATTAATGTTAACAAACTATAGTTTTTGCAAGTCGGTTAGGACGTCCACTTTGTGCATGACACAAGTCATTTTTCCAACAATAGTTTAAAGATTACAGTGGGTCAGAAGTTAACATACACTAAGTTGACTGTGCCTTTAAACAGCTTGGAAAATTCCAGAAAATTATGTCATGTCTTTAGAAGCTTCTGATAGTTGACATCATTTGAGTCAATTGGAGGTGTACCTGTGGATGTATTTCGAGGCCTACCTTCAAACTCAGTGTCTCTTTGCATGACATCTTGGGAAAATCAAAATAAATCATCCAAGACCTCAGAAACAAAATTGCATACCTCCACAAGTCTGGTTCATCCTTGGGAACAATTTCCAAACACCTGAAGGTACCACGTTCATCTGTACAAACAATAGTACGCAAGCATAAACACCATGGGACCACGCAGCCGTCATACCGCTCAGGAAGGTGACGTGTTCTGTCTCCTAGAGATGAACATACTTTGGTGTGAAAAGTGCAAATAAATCCCAGAACAACAGCAAAGGACCTTGTGAAGATGCTGGAGGAAACAGGTACAAAACTATCTATATCCACAGTAAAACAAGTCCCTATATCGAAATAACCTGAAAGGCCACTCAGCAAGGAAGAAGCCACTGCTCCAGAATATCCATAAAAAAGCCAGACTACGGTTTGCAACTGCACATGGGAACAAATATCCTACTTTTTGGAGAAATGTCCTGGTCTGATGAAAAAAAAAAGGGGGGAGGCTTGCAAGCCGAAGAACACCATCCCCACCGTGAAGCATGGGGGTGGCAGCATCATGTTGTGAGGGTGCTTTGCTGCAGGAGGGACTGGTGCACTTCACAAAATAGATGGCATCATGATGCAGGACAATTATGTGGATATATTGAAGCAACATCTTAAGACAGTCAGGAAGTTAAAGCTTGGTCGCAAATGGGTCTTCAAAATGGACAATGACACCAAGCATACTTCCAAAGTTGTGGCAAAATGGCTTAAGGACAACAAAGTCAAGGTATTGGAGTGGCCATCACAAAGCCCTGACCTCAATCCTCAATCCTAAATTTGTGGGCAGAACTGAAAAAGAGTGTGCGAGCAAGGAGACCTACAAACATGGCTCAGTTATATCAGCTCTGTCAGGAGGAATGGGCCAAAATGCACCCACCTTATTGTGGGAAGCTTGTGGAAGGCTACCCGAAACGTTTGACACAAGTTAAACAATTTAAAGGCAATGCTACCAAATACTAATTGAGTGTATGTAAACTTCTGACCCACTGGGAATGTGATGAAAGAAATTAAATCCAAAATAAATCCTTCTCTACACTATTATTCTGACATTTCACATTCTTAAAATAAAGTGGTGATCCTAACTGACCTAAGACAGGGAATCTTTACTAGTATTAAAAATGTCAGAAATTGTGAAAAACGGAGTTTAAATGTATTTGGCTAAGGTGGATGTAAACTTCTGACTTAAACTGTATATACAGTGCATTCAGAAGTATTCAGACCCCTTGACTTTTTCCACATTTTGTTACGTTACACCCATATTCTAATATTGATTAAATGTTTTTCCTCATCAATCTAAACACAAGACCCAATAATAACAAAGTGAAAATAGAATTTTAGAAGTTTTTGCAAACATATTAAAATAAAAACCAGAAATACCTTATTTACATACATAAGTATCCAGACCCTTTGTTATGAGACTCAAAATTGAGCTCAAGTGCATAATGTTTCTATTGATCATCCTTGAGATGTTTCTACAACTTTATTGGAGTCCACCTGTGGTAAATTGAATTGATTGGACATTGATTGGAATGGCACACACCTGTCTATATAAGGTCCCACAGTTGATAGTGCATGTCAGAGGAATAACCAAGCCATGAGGTCGGAGGAATAACCAAGCCATGAGGTCGAAGGAATTGTCCGTAGAGCTCCAAGACTGAGGAAGCGGGGGAGAAGGGCAAATAGCCCTTTTTGGGGGGGCTATTTGAGGTGCAGTTAACTCTAATGAACTTATCCTCTGGAGCAGAGGTAACTCTGGGTCTTCCTTTCCTGTAGAAGTCCTCATGGGAGCCAGTTTCATCATAGTGCTTGATGGTTTTGTGACTGCACTTGAAATTGACAGACCTTTATGTCTTAAAGTAATGATGGACTGTCATTTCTCTTTGCTTATTTGAGCTGTTCTTGTGATAATGTAGACTTGGTCTTTTACCAAATAGGGCTATCTTCTGTATACCAGCCCTACCTTGTCACAACACAACTGACTGGCTCAAATGCGTTAAGAACCTTTAACAAGACGCACCTGTTAATTGAAATGCATTCCAGGTGACTACGTCATGAAGCTGGTTGAGAGAATGCCAAGGGTATGCAAAGCTGTCATCAAGACAAAGGGTGGCTACTTTTATCAGGAATCAAGGTAAGACCCAAGTGCAGACTATGTGAAGTAACAATGTTTATTGTAAACACAGGGGCAGGCAAACGACAGGTCAAGGCAGGCAGGAGTCGATAATCCAGAGCAGAGGCCAAGGTACAGCATGGCAGGCAGGCTCAGGTCAGGCAGAGGTACATAATCCAGAGGTGAAGCAACGGTACAGGACGGCAGGTAGGCACAGAGACAGGCAGTGGTCAGGCTGGCGGGTACAGAGTCAGGACAGGCAAAGGTCAAAAACTAGGAGGACGGGAAAAAGAGAGACTAGTGAAAAACAGGAGCTGAGACAAACTGCTGGTAGGCTTGCACAAACAAGACCAACTTGCAACAGACAGATAGAAAACACAAGTATAAATACCCAGAGGACAAGTGGGGAAGATGTGCAACACCTGGATGGGGTGGAGACAAGCACAAGGATGTGACAACTTTGAAGAATCTCAAATATAAAATATATTTTGATTTGTTTAACACTTTTGTTGTTACTACATGATTCCATATGTGTTATTTCATAGTTATTGTAACGTCCGTCGTTAAATGAAGACCAAGTGGCAGTGTGGTAAGCGTACATTTTCTTTCATTTTAAATGTTCCACCAAAAACAATAAACAACTCAACGAACATAAAGCAAGGAGTGCAAACACATGCAACACACAAAGACAAGATCCAACAGAAGGTGGGAAAAAGGGCTGCCTAAGTATGATCCCCAATCAGAGACAATGATAGACAGCTGCCTCTGATTGGGAACCATACTCAAAGAAATATAATCACACCCTGACCTACCAAAAGAAAATTTAAAGGATCTCTAAGGTCAGGGTGTGACAGTTATGATGTCTTCACTATTATTCTACAATGTAGAAAATAGTAAAACATTACGAAAAACCCTGGAATGAGTAGGTGTGTCCAAACCTTTGACTGGTACAGTATACATACATACATACATACATACATACATACATACATACATACATACATACATACATACATACATACATACATACATACATACATACATACATACATATACAGTATTTACCACCCCTCCCCTAATTGGAGAAAACGAATGAGCAACAACACTTAGGTGTCTACTTCCTGCTTATACATACATTTTACGGACACAATCTATTTTACAATAGTTATATTTTGTTTGTTTTTACTCCTATCCTTCCGCTACCCTCAAACTGTCCCATATATTTCGGAAACCATCCAGTTTGATTTCTATTTGACATACATTTTTTGTGCAGTTCATGAAACTGTGCTGTTCTGAATTGATATACATTTTACAGACACAGTATAGATGTTTCACAAAAGTTCTGAACCTTTCTATTCTCATAGTTTATACAGATTGTAAATCACAGATACCATTTTTTGCCAAAAGTATTATGATATTATTGACCTGCAGAGTTAGCTCCAGGTAAATGTTGCAATTCTTCAGCCATTCCTGGACCTGCGAACAAAAACAAGCTACATATGCACAGTACCAAAACAAATGCTCCAATGATTCTGTCTCTTCGCAGCAAAATTGGTAGGGCTGTGATTGTTGTATCCCCCATATATATAACATTCTATTGGTTGCAAGAATATTGTATAATGATTTAAATAGAACAATTCTATGTTTTGAATCTGGTGTCGTTTTCCATATCAGTTTATAAACCATTTGCCGGAGAGACCAAATGACCATATCCTTAGAAGAACTGGATTATCTTGACTGTATAATGATTGATCCTATAGCATCAGGTTCTGTGGTCAGGAAAACCCTTATGTAATCCCATATTCATGTAAAACACCATGTATTGGGCAATTCCACAGTAACGGAATTATGCTGAGACTCCAATTTTTTACTTTAAAGAGCCCCAAAAAATTATTTTAAAGTTTAACGAAGCATACAACTATGTGCACAATGATTAGTTTGAACAATTTACACAGTAAATAAATAACATTTACTGAAAAAACTGCAGATGCAATCTTGGTAACAGAATTACAGTAAAATCTCCCTCAATTTTAGTCTGTTACAAAAATGTGTATCTGCACAGTTCTTCCTGTTTCATTCATTTCACTCCATGACTGATCATTTCTCAGCCTGGGGGTGCGTGCCACCACTAATTCATGTTCACTAATATATTTTGACGGGCGTTGCCCAGCTCAGACGTATAAACAATGGTCTGATTATGCCCTGAGATCCATTTGTCTCACTGCCCCCCACCCAAAACGTATAACTTCTCTACAAGATGATTTAATCTGGCTAACCTGTAGTGGAAAGGACCCAGCCCAGGCCTGCTAGCAGATAAGGTGAGAGAAGCATTGTGGCTACTGCTGATTAATCCACACTCCTTTACATTCCTGTACAGAACAGAATGGCCTTATAGACTAAGCAGCTAGAAGAAGGCTTGGCTTCCAACATGGCTGGATCCTTTGACATGTGAGGAAACGGCCAACTGCGTTGTTATGCTTCCTCACTGTCAGAGCCCCATTACTGCTGCAGAGCTGCTCTTTAGGAACATACTGCCTGATTTATGCTGCCTTTGTAATGCCAACTAGCAAGCAGAGAGAGAGAGAGAGAGAGAGAGAAAGAGAGTCTGTCTTGTCTACCATGGCGCCTGTAGGTTACAGAAAACACACCCCAATAGATACACATGAATACATATATAACGTCAAATCTTCTGCTTACATTTGACTATCACTTTGGCATAATTCATGGCACAATTTAAAAAAAAATATTGTAGGGCAATTCATTTTGATTGGGGAAACAGCACCATTTTGCTGAACTCCCAGAACCCCACAGACCAATGTCAAGATGGTAAGTCAATTCAAGAGTTAGCATTGTCTCCCATACAGAGATCCAGCATTGTCTGTGCTGATGAAAGTCATCAATATCCATAACTTCTCATGCTACCTGTTGTTTTTAGATGTGATGGGAATAGTGGAGATATGGCAATTATGAAGATCTCCTTTCACAGTGAACACAGTTTCCCAGACTGTAGGACTGTGATTGGCAGAAAAGTAGTGTTCTGAACTCCTGAGGTGAGCTTTCAAGACACTTGTGCTTTGAATTGAAACTATCTCATGCCATCAGAGCTGTGCTATGTTTCTGACCTGCATACTGTACTGTAGGTCTCACGCACACACACACATTTCCGTCCCACTTTCTCTGCATATTACTTTCTCTTGCATCCACATTGGGAGTTAGCTATAGAGCAGCGACAGCCACTTACAGCACTCCTCGGTGAGAAGAGAACAGAGCAGGTCTGAATGGCCGCAGGTGGTGTTGGCCCTCTCCACACAATGCCAGAATAAATTTGCTGGTGATGTTGAGCGAGGTGCGAGAGGGCTGCCAAATTGGCAGGGAGGGTGCGTGCGGTCTGCACAGGAAGTCAGCACGCAGGCAGGGCCCAGTTCAAAGGAGAGGTGCCCTGGAGGGAGACTCGGCTCTCACTCTCTCTTTCTCTCTCTCTTTGTCTCTCTCCCCCATCTCCCTCGCTCTCATTCACTCTCTTTTTCTCTCTCTCGTCTCCCTCCCTCTCTTGCTAGTGCTTACCTGATGAGATTTCCTCCCAAGGTATACCACTCAGCCACCTGGAGACGTCTCTTCTTCTGCCAAGCGTTGACATCCTCAAGTGTACCCGGCCTCTGTTTTGCTGCCTGCTCTAAATACACTGCTGTGAAAGTCTCACACTCCACTCAGTCCCTTCCTCAATCTAAAGAGGGTATTTTAACGAGATCTTGTCTGAGACTATAAAGGCATCAGAAGAAAATAACTCCTTGGATAACAACCTGGAGACTAACTGAATTGTAAAGGTCATTTATTAGCATATACATTTATACTGTTAATTAATTGTGTTACAATATGTGGACTAAATGGAATGACATTTGAATAGGGGTAAATAAATCACAATTTCAAAATGTCATTGCTCAATGTCAGTGTGTAGAAGACGTCCAGTCAGTAGACTTGAGGTGAGGTCTGTGTTGAGTATGTCACTGTTGGCAGGGCCAGCAGCACATTAACACAGCGACTCCCAGGACTACTGAGTGATGGGATAAACCACAGGTTAGGGTTTCATTTGAACTACCAGACAGCTATTCTGACAGATCGCAGGGGATTAAAGTGATTAAGAGTTCATATATAACCTGTTCTTGTGGAAATGATGTACAGCTCTAGCTATATAAAACTTTCTGACTAATATGTAGATTTGGAGGTCAACTGATAGAATCGAACATCAAAAACAAAGAGAGTAAATGTTTGAGAACTGAAGGCCACATGTAAAAGCCATGCATTGTCAACTGACAAACACAGACCTCACTTTTCTCTATGGGATTTATTGCACTGTACATGCAACAATACAAGGTACAGCTGCATACTTTATTAAAGTGTAATATTTACACCATTTTTTTTAAAAATCCTGCTGATTGCACTGTGAAAACAATGTCAGTGGTTATTCCAAAATGTTGTCTGTCAGTAAGGGGCGGACAGTTGTGTTTCCTAACTCTGCTTAGCAACACGGGAATTAATTTATGTTTGAGTTCCTGGCTGCTGATTGAGACGGAAGTGATGTGATCAACATGTAATTACCATCACTCTTATCGGCTTCATCTCCTGCAGCGTGCCACCCTAATTGTGTTGTGTTGGAAATGGCGCCTTGTCCAATACAACAACCAAGGAAACGGGCAGAAAACATGGAACCCCTATTACATTGACTTTCCCAGAGTTAAATCATCAACAGGTGGCTGAACAATGAATATATGCTCACCTGGAGCCTGTATAAGGCCACCTGGGAAAGGTACGTACACATTCTGTTAAAGCCTACAGTCAACTCCTGATAAGTGCACTTCAGACAAGTGCCAACTTTTCTGTATCAGTCACAGTGATGTATGTAGGCTAAAGGATTGTGGAAATGTAGAATGAATGATTCACTGCACAACAACTATCATCGTTATTTATGTTTTCAATTCAAACGTAGGACTCAGTGACTGACATTGTGAGGGTCTCAAACAGTCTCGCTTGGTAATAAAATAAAATTCCTTCTCAAAGATAGTGCTTTTAAAAAGGGAAGAATATGATATTGTACAGTAAAAACATTGTTTAAACTTCTCTTTATTTATATTGTTCTTTTTTGTGAGTTGGTAAGATCTCATTGGAAGCGCCAAAACAACTTCTATTACAAAGTATGAATACTGTGCAAATGCTATCACTAATTCTGCCATTGTGAGCCAAAGAAATGGGAAAATATAAATTAAACAAGGGGGAGAAGTTAATCAAGCCTTTCCAACCACTTCACAAGAACCATTTCAAAAGCCCCTACAGTAACATCCCACTCAACACGGTGGTCCTGTTTTGTGGGACCTGATTTTGAAACACGGCTCCGAGCGACAAAGGCTTTTCTATTTGCTCTGCAGCATAAATTAAAAGGAGCACAATCAGAGCAATCTAACAGAAATAGCAGCCCAGAGTCTGAGCTGTGCTCTGGTCACGTTCTGAACTCTTGTATTGGGGATTTTCCCAAAATCTTGACCCTGCTTCAATGGAAACTGTATCAGTGTTTCAGTAATCAAACATGGTAAAGGGGGGGGGGTCAGCTGATCCAGGGAGGGGCACAGCCGTCAAGGTCTTTCCCACACCCCTGTCTCTTCTGGGGAATGTGCTGGAGCTCAGATTCCACACCCTGTTCCCCTCCGATACCATCTCTGGAACGTGTGGGGTTAGGCGGCGACAATAAGCGCTCTGACAAAGGTCGCACTAATAAAGGGGGGAGTCGTGTAAGTAGCTGGTTCACTTTGCATAATCATGAGCTGTGCTAAGGCGCTCAGCCTATTGTGCCCATCCTCTCTTATTCTCTAAGTCGGATGATGCTTTGTATGTTCTTGAAAGACAGTGATGTAATCAACCTTTTCTTATTAAACGTGACAAAATTACACACTCCTATCATTGACCTTCACTGACCGTTTAAAGACTTAAACCATAAAGGTTTACATGGTGGATTTAAATACACTACATAACCAAAAGTATTTGGACACATGCTCATTGAACATCTCATTCCAAAATCATGGGCATTAATATAGAGTTGGAATTCACTAATTTGAATTCACTAATTTGAAGGGGTGTCCACATACTTTTGTAAATATAGTGTATATAGATGCAGTGGAGCGAGTAAAAAGCTTCATTCCAATGGTAATTTATAATGAATAATTCAGATTTCATTATAATAACAAATCAGAAACAAGAGAAAACAGTCTTGCTTTGGAACTGTCTGCTATACTGGCACTACTGTAGAACCAGATCTGACAGGCCTTGTAGCATAAGACCACAAAACAACATACATTCACATTGTTGTTTTGCTCAAAGCAATGTCTCACAGAATAATAAAACATGAAATCCCCATAATTGGTGACTAACCTACATAATGTTTGTATTGCCTTACATATATTCATATATGTAATTCAAATGATGTGCACCAAGTGCAAACCAAACCACTAAATCTCTTACTATTGGTTTATTGTGATGAATAGTCAAAACAAATGAAATGTTAAATTATTCTCAATGGTCAAAGCTTTACCAAGGGGTAATGTCGCATCTCTTAAGAATTCTTCTGAAACGGTGGTTACAACTGTACCTTGGGGAACTCAGTGGTTGTTTGTCTCTCACCACTTTTTCGCTTTATAAATAGACCTGAACAATGGCTCACAGAAGACATTGTCTATTTTCAAGCCCACAAAAGGGGTCACAAACAAGAAAGCGGGTGTTTGCCAAAGTGAAAAATGTCTTCACATTCAGCAACATAATGCCAAATCAACCGTGAAGTTGTTTTGAAAGCAAAGACACAGAAATTCCCTCTGGCACAGAGAAATTCACACTTCATTAGATACAATGACAGTTTTGCCCCCACAGCTCTATTTGACAGTCATATACAGAAAGGGCACAAGAGTACAAATCTAATACCAGGGTAGGTGGAGTAGACTGAGGCGCGTAGTGGGGTGGTATACTGTTCATGGAGCAGCAGTCGGTTCAGGTGTGAACAGATGGGGAAATGCCAGCTCATATGTAATGTGAACATTTGACCTTTCGGTTTAGGTGAGGAGGAACGCCACTCGCCACTCGCCGCCGTGCTGACCAGCCTGCCATTCGACCTGGCCCTAACGCTGCCCTTCCCCTCACACTATTAACAGCCGGTCACCAAGGGTCCCAATCACGTCGATACAAGGGTGGCACGGCTGGCCCTCAGAAAGTTGTTGGCCTGGGACGGTACAAGGTGACTGATGAAGGATTGACCCAGGCAACTGACCGACCACCCTCAATACTCCCGGCCTTCCCTTCTCTCCCGTCTCTCGGACTCATACAGGCTTCACAGCTCAGCACACATTTAACACACAGGTTTACAACCATTACAATGAACCTTTGACCCTTGCCAATGCCCTCTAGAACACAGTTTGGAAAAAGTTTTTAATCACAAGATTTGGTAATAGCAGAGATTTTTATGTCACCTATGATGTTTTGGAAATACTAAAATCAGAGTTCAGTTCAATGCCATACATGGCAATGACAGTGTAATGGGATTTACACACACACACACACACACACACACACACACACACACACACACACACACACACACACAGGGACCTCTGTTTCTACTTGAAAGTATCCTCTGACTCTGAGAAAGTGTGTCTCACAGACTTTATTTAGCCCACAGAGGAATGTCTGCCTCACTACCATTTGATACCATAGTCTCTCAGTACTCAGAATTCCCAAGGTGAGTCTAATGTTTTATGGGTGTCTGAGAGGACAAAAGGGATTCGCTCCAACCACTGTATCCTAAAACAGGAGCAGAATAACATCCACAAGAAGACAATGAAGCCTTTACTGCAACTATGCGCAATGGGAAAGCACTCTAAAACATGATATAAAACAAAATGCATGACTAATGGAAAAATGGGACTCACCACCTGGATTCGTTCTTATGTAGCAAAATTTGAAATTGTGTTTTTTACATTAGATAAAAGTGGAGACTTAGAGCTACACAAATGTATATCATACACTGCATTTGAGGAACAATGGGAAAGTGATTTTGCTTTGAAAGTTGATCAACTTGTAATCTCACATTTGAGAAAATCGCCTTTGAATGTTTGCGATCTAGTGAAGATCTCTTCTTTGTCTACACACATTCAGCATTGTTTACACCCTCACCATAAGCTTTAGCCCCACCCATCTCGTTTCGCTCTCGAAGCGCACACTTGACGCTCTGGCCAATGATTTGTTTACCTCTGGATCGCATGAAAACAGCCTAACCAGCTCTGCTGGCAACAATTTCATTACGCTTTTTTTGCAGACGTTTACTGACACCGGGTATATTCAACGGGTGTTGTACACCCATCACATGTTAGTTAACGAGCCAGCCAGCCAAAGTTAGCTAGTTAAACAAAAAAACAGTGCCAAAAATGCCACAATGCTGGGAGCTAACCAACCATGTTCAATGTTAGCTAGCTAACATTAGGCTCTAACTAGAACTGAACACGGCTCTGGGAAACAAATAATAACGTCAGTTAGGGAGCCAGCCAGCTAACATGAGCTAGCTAACGATACACTTTAGCTAGAAATTAAACCACTTTCTGTCAAAATTAGAAAACATGTCATATCTGAAAACGGAGCTAGCTGACGCTAGACTATCTTACCTGTATACATCATCGTGCATGGACGCGTCTCCCTGTCTGGAATGCCATGCCACTGTTGCCCTTAGTTTGAAGATGTAATCCGGAGACAGGTGTTTCCTCCATCTCTTTAGCTATCATACTCTAATTCCACTGATTTTTAAAACTTTATCCTCCAGAAAGTGGAGAGACACAAATATGCAGCTCCACTGCACAATATATATATTTTTAAAGCCGCGTTCGACAGGATTACCAACACAGACTGACGAGCTTCTATGGCAGACCAATCTGAACTCTTCTCTCGGCATGTCCAATCTGTCACGAATACCACCGAAGGTGGCTCTTCTTCCTGTTCGGGTGGCGCTCGGCGGCCGTCGTCGCCGGTCTACTAGCTGCCACCGATCCCTTTTTCCTTTTTGTTTGTTTTTGTCTAATTGTTTTCACCCGTTCCGTGTTGGGCTTTTGGGGTGGGTCTTATTTAAGTTTCTTTAGCCCGCTTGTGGTTGTGCAGGCTTGTTGTTATTGTTTTTAGGTGGTATATTGTTGATTTTGGGTTTTCGCTGTCCGGTTTATGTAACAGTGGTCTTTGGGTTGTGTTTGCTCCTGTGTTTTGGCTTCACCCATTTTTGTACCTGTTCTTGTTTACTGAGAACATTAAAGCCTTTTTCCCGTGAAACTCCACACCCATCACTCTCCCGACGTTACACAACCCACTAATTATCTCAGCCAATCATAGCTAGTGGGAAGGCTAATTTATTTTTCTGTGTCTTAACCAAAAAAGGCTCGTAATTTAACAATTTTATTGGTATTTACAGATGGCATACAAGTTTGTTATTAAGATACATGAAAGTTCAAGAAGGCATTTCTGCCCAAAAAAAACGCATTTTGAAAAAATATTTTTTTTACTCCTGTGAAGCCGTGTGTGTGACATACGCCTTGTTTCCTGAATCGGGTCACAAATATAATGTGAACAGGAATGGTCATGAAATGACCAACATGGACTGATGTCCCCTTCTGGGATGCTTCTTTGGTTAAATTAATTTCATGATATAACACCTAATTAACTATTTAATACGGTGATGAACAAGTAATAAATCATTATTATGTGTATTCATTTTTCCTGTAATAAGTATTTTTGGGACAAACCAGCCCTATTGAGGACCAAGCTCTGGGAAGAGTAATGTAGACTACAAAATGCATAGGCTAAATTCTGGAAGGAATAGGCAGCAGGCCCGGGCTATTTCCATAACATTATCTATTGAACGGTTATTATAGTATCAACCTATGGTGTGGAAAGACAGTTAAAAACCTATCCCAGACAACCAAGGGAATGTGGCAGAGGAAACCAGGGTCCCCATTGGGAAACGACGGTATAGAAACCCAAATACCACGGCGTGAAGCAATCAATGGCGTCCATGTCAATGATCAATTAGCACGCGGTCGACCACACGTATCCCACTACTCTTGCGCTGCCCGCGCACCCACCTCTCTCCCCCCCATCTGGTGTTCTCACAGGCTCCCAGCGGCTGGCCCGGGCACTTCTCATTAAGGAGTTATGTGTAACGCAAACAAACCCGCTATCCCAGAGTGTTTATCTCATGGCACAGAGCGCTGTGTGCCCGCACATCAAAGACTGTGGGAACAGACGACGCTCGGCATAGCAGCTGCAATGAGATCCTGTACACACCCTTCCTGTTTGCCACGGTCTACCTCGGAGCTATTATTTTCCCAACAGCCCCACGACAAAATCCCCCCTAGCACCACTCCCATCGCCACCTCCCCGGGCCGCACCGTGTCTTTCCAGAGGTTGGTGTTTCAGATACCCACTGTGATATCTGGCGCTGGCTGGCATTCTTCTCTCAGGGTGCTGGGGTGATAGATGCTTGATCAGAAGTTAATTAGCAATATCAATTGAAAGTATGTGCTTCCATGCAGAAAGTAATTGGTATTAATTGGGAATTAATTATTTACTATCCGAAAACTACTTTGCAGAGGAAGATTTGTAGAATAGATTTACAACTAATTGAAAAGCACACAAAGCTATCTTTATGTTATTGCCTGTACAAAATAACAAATATTGGTGCCATAAAAACAACAAACAAACATTAATTTATGTTCTCTTATTCATCACATTGTTTAAGTATTAGTGATCTCCAATGTCTGACTTCAATTGCAAGCTCTTTGGTTACCTTCATTGTAATTTGAAGAATGCATCACGAGAGGTTACAGGGCACGTAATATCTATGTCCAGTGACAACAACATCACAGCTCAGGGGATGTGTTTATGTGTTTCCCGTGGGAGGTCTGTGTGACCTCTGCCCTGACCACCCTCTGGGGAGGCCGCGTTTCCTGAGTGTGATGGTGTGTGGCAGGTTGTTTCTTCATACAATTGTATGATCTCACACAGTGTCTTCCAATGGAACAGACAGGGGGCTGCAAACAAACCAATCAGTTTGATCTATGTGTCTAAACTGTGTGACATCAACAGGTAGCACAAGAAATACACAGCGTTAAATCAAGTCCATAACCCCATGACTCCCACATCTTCACAATAAATATATTCAGGAAGTTCCTCTTTTTCAGGACCTGATACAGTAGGTCTTAACTAAGACGGTTATCTTCCTTTGTGCACAGAAAATGAAAAACAGTGAGGACAAAGTCCATTGGGAGAGCATACAAGTAGGCTGGGATATAAAAGTGGCATTTTAGATGAGAGGAGTCTTGTTTTAGATATCAAACACTTACAGTCTGCAGGGTTACTTCAAATTTGTTCTTTTGGTCAAGGGCCTCTGATCTTAAAACATGAAAGCCATGTGCAGGCTGTGTGGGCGGTGTGTGTATTAACGTACTTGCATGTGTATGTGTGTGTGTGTGTGTGTGTGTGTGTGTGTGTGTGTGTGTGTGTGTGTGTGTGTGTGTGTGTGTGTGTGTGTGTGTGTGTGTGTGTGTGTGTGTGTGTGTGTGTAAGGTGGTTACTGGCACCTGCTCTGCCAACACTGCTGGCTCTCACCAAACCAGCCCTAAATTTCCATCTCAAAGGGACAAGTTGAACAAAAAAATACGTATTTTCTGCCTTTGGGATCAGATTTGCTGGTAAATGAAAAGGGGCCCAATTTGTCCATTATACCAACCATTCTGACTACATCCTCCCATCACAGAAGAAACCAGAGCCATAAGACAAAGCTAGGTAGGAAATAAAAGTCATGATGGGGAGCTAGCTGGATGTGATGCAGGATATGAGGTCATGGATGTGTGGACGCATCCACTCTGGGTCCAGTAAACAGTCCTGCTCTGAGAAGTGCAGAAGCAATGACACATTTCAAGAGCAAGCTTCCCTTCCATGGTCATTCATCTCAAACTGCAGTGGGTAGATATGACAGCCTTGCCTAACCCGCCATTCCACCCTGCTGGGCTTTCTTCTCTGTGGAAAAGGGTTTCATTGGGGGTATAGAGACACAAAATCATCTCAACACTTCCCTTTCGTAGTGGGTACATTAGATCACATTATCATTATCTGTGCTAATATCTGTCTGTTTGAGTTCTCAGCCAGGCCAGTGGAGTGGTCACTCAGTGCCGGTGAGGAGGGGACCTTCTCTTAACCCCGCACGGTCTGTTCCCTACAGGCCTTGGCCATTGCCTGGCCCGGACCCTAGAGCGCACTAAGGCCCCTGTGTGTGTCGTGCCAGCCCTCTGTCACCGCCCGTTATTTACTCTGTCCCTTTAGCAGTCAGGTCCTGTCAGGTTACAGTCTGGGAAAGAGGAGAGGCAGTGGCTTCGTCTTCATCGGTGGACCTGAACCAAGACCAGCAACCAGATCCACGACAGGAAAACAAAGAGCGTGGTTACAAACAATTGCAGCGACGGCCATTGGCTTGGCGCCGCAGTCACACAGGGCTGCAGCACGTCTCTGGGCAGCCAGCTTGGGTCCCATGGACTTCTCTAACTACCAGTTAACCCCCCACAGATGTTTGGTCAATAAGAAGAATAGAGTGTGCCATTATGCCTCATAGATTTGTCAGCTTATCCTGTTGACCGGTCTAACAATGGGCAGCCACTTCCAGGTCCATTCACTGCCCAAGTTTCACTGAGATCACATAAATAGATTATTCCAAGAGGCCACTAAACTTCTGGTCCCATATCCTTTTATGAGGTAAGCATGGCTGGTCAATACTTTCAACAGAAACAAATTGACAGATGAATCATTCACGCTATCTACAATCAAGCCATTATTGTGTGAGTGGACGATGCTACTGCAGGGAAGGGTCTTTTATATGATAAAACAGAACCAAGTCCTCTTTTAAGATGACTTTAAAGACTTTTGAATATTCAAAAATGGCCTTGACGTCTAAGTAGAAAAACTGAATAGTTGTTTTTGTTTTCCTTTCCCTCCCAGGTCAGTTTCTAATACAGGGTGAAAAATCCTCCTAGTCCAGGCACGTGATATCTGCCAGCCCAGTGGGAAAGAACAGAGCAGTGTGTATCTGGGAGTTATCGGGGACACCTTTCTCTCTCCCTACGTCTATCTGTGGTGGTTGTTGTGAACGGCCTCAGATTCCTCTGGGTGCTCTGCGGGCCTGTTGATGACAGGTATTTTCCAGGCCTGGGCCTCTGCAGCCACAGCTGTCCCTCCCAGTGTTTCCCGCGCTGAGTGTGTGAAGAGGAGCTGGACGTGTGGGTGATCAGGGGCCTGTGGGCACCCGGCCGCCCCCTTGGCAACCACCACGGGCCCCGATAAGGGAGCTGACCCCACTGTTGTCACATTCTTCCAGAGATTATCCATGGTGGTTGGGGCAGAATGTACTGGGCTGCCTGGGTATAGAGAGCCAGAGAGGAGGGGCAAGGGTCAAGCACGTGTGGTAGTAGTGCCCTTCAGGTCTTATCACTGATAAGCTGTAGCGCTTTAGTGTCTTCCCAAAAGTGATGGGGGACCGTGAAAAGCCCATCTTGAATTAGAATAGCATTAATCTCAAGACTGGCCTGAAATAAAGGTCCATTCCCATGATGCAGCTGGGCTTCAAGAAATGTTGGTCATACGGGAATTGCTATTGCTTCCTATGATATTTATCTTGTACTTGCATTTGGTAAATGCACTGTTAAAATAAAGTGTTACCCACACATCAATGACCATAGTTCCCATCCATATCATCCTCATCACAAACTCCCTGCACAGTGTGTGAACACAACCTTATTGCCATTTCACAGGCATCCTTCATAGTGGAAGAAAACACAGTGATAGGGCAACGTGGGGCACAGCCCATAACAACAATATTTAGCATTGTTTATCAGGAGCCAGTGACCGGCTGTATCAGTGTTGTGACTCTAGCGGGTCTTGCCCTGATAGTATCCGGCTGAGAGCTGCTTCCTGGACAGCCTTGTGGCTCCTCAGGGCCAGCGGGTCTACACCCACCTCAAGGAGAGATGGCTGTCTGAGTGCTGGAGGGGAGAGGTCAGTCTGGAGACACTGAACACACTAGGACGTCTGTGAGAAATCTCAGTTGCCTATTCAATTCTGTACTAATGGTATTGGTTATTTCTGACTTTCTGAAGTTCAAACAAAGTGTGCACGTGTGTGTTGTTGGGGGTCAAAATGTACTCCCATGAACGACAGTGGTATACTAGAATGAAGGGTCAGTAGTTTCAAAGTAGTTTAAAAGCATATCTCTTTACCAGACCAGTGAGACCACCAGTGGTGACCCATCATTCAGGGCAGGTGGGGAAGAGCCCTACCTGTTTTGAGCCCCACATTGTTTTGCAAAAATAAATATATATATATACATATTTGCAAACAATGTAATTTTTTAAAAATATAATTCAGTTAATAAAGCTGCATACACACATAGCTCCAAAATGCACGTGTTTCAGCCTAGCTCAGTGCTTTCTGTGGTGGTGGGGCGAGCCAGCAGAAAATAGGAGCATTGTGCCGTGGTTGGCTCAGTGTTCTGTCCCTCATGGGGACAGTACATCATCGCCAAATTTAAGTCCTTAGTAAGGGTAGACATCCAACATATCAGCCCTTTGGATCATGCCATAGAGTTATATTACATGTGCCCTTCCAAGAAGACTCAAGATCATTGGCTACAGATAAAATTACGTCAAATCGCGTTATATGTACATTAGCTTTGATTGGACTGATCATGTCAACATCATACTTTCAACAATCTTAGCTAGCAGTCATCATCATGAACCAAGTCGACAATCTACTGGCAAATCCTTTTTATTCCTTATCATAAGAAGAGAAATAAGGAAGGGAAAATATAGATAAAATGTATTGGTGCTCATCGGCCAATGGACATAAAGATTACTCAACATGTTGGAAATCCCAAATTCAACAATGAGTCGTTTGGAAGTAATCAGTGGCTAACTGCAAGCATTGCAAAGCAACCACTAACTTTAGGCTGCTATTCAATGGAGTGGCTGTGTGTTTTTTTCTCCAGTTTCCACCATAAAACCAGAGAATGCCAGACTTTGAAGACAAAGTTTGATGACAAAATTTCACCACAATGACCGCCGCGCCATCTTCACAAGGTGAGTCCAAAAATGTCTTGTATGCTGCTGCATAAATTATATAATATGCAAGGGATATATGTATACTGTAGCTAAGAAAGTGATACTGTCACGCCCTGACCGTAGAGATCTTTTAATTCTCTATGTTTGGTTGGTCAGGGTGTGACTCGGGTGGGAAACTCTATGTTCTGTGTATCTATGTTTTGGCCGGGTATGGTTCTCAATCAGGGACAGCTGTCTATCGTTGTCTCTGATTGGGAATCATACTTAGGCAGCCTTTTTTCCTTTTGTCTTTTGTGGGTAGTTGTCTTTGTTAGTGGCCTGTATAGCCATAGTAAGCTTCACGTTCGTTTTTGTTGTTTTTTGTTTTATTGGCAACATTTATAATAAAGGAAAATGTACGCCCACCACGCTGCACCTTGGTCCGGTCATTTCCGTGACGATGATCGTGACAGAACTAACCACCACAAACGGACCAAGCGGCGTGGCCGGGAGGAGCAGACAGAATGGACATGGGAAGACATTCTGGAAGGAAAGGGATACTGGACGTGGGAAGAGATCCTGGCATGAAAGGATCGCCTGCCGTGGAAGCAGTGAGGAAGGCGGAGGCAGCTAGTAAAGGGGCCCAACGTTACACAGGGTCACGGCTAGCACGGAAGCCCGAGAAGCAGCTCCAATAAACAAATTGGAGGGGCACACGGGGAGATTGGGGAGTCAGGGTTTAGACCTGAGCCAACTCCCCGTGCTTACCGTGGAGAGCGTGGTACTAGTCAGGCACCGTGTTATGCGGTGAAGTGCCTCCAGTGTCTCCAGTACGCGTTCACAGCCCGGTGCGCTACATTCCAGCTCCCCGCATTTGACGGGCTAGAGTGGACATCCAACCAGGACGGATGGTGCCGGCTTAGCGCCCCTGGCCTCCAGTGCGTCTCTTCGGCCCAGGATATCCTGCGCCGGCTCTGCGCACTGTGTCTCCGGTCCGCATTTGCCGGGCGAAAGTAACAATCCAGCCAAGACGGGTTGTGCCGGCTCTACGCTTGAGACCTCCAGTACGCCTCCACTGCACAGTGTATCCGGTGCCTGCTCCACGCATCAGGCTTCCAGTGCATCTCCCCAGTCCGGTGAGATCTGTTCCCGATTCCACGAACCAGGCCAACAGTATGTCTCCCCAGCCTGGTAAGCCCTGTGGCAGCTCCACGCACCAGGCTTCCCATACGTCTCCTCAGTCCGGTGAGACCGGTTACGGCTCCACGTTCGAAGCCTCCAGTGATGATCCATGGCACGAAGCCTCCAGTGATGATCCATGGCACAAAGCCTCCAGTGATGATCCATGGCACGGAGCCTCCAGTGATGATACATGGCCCGGAGCCTGCAGTGAGGATCCATGACACAACGCCTCCAGCGTTGACAGTCTCCAGTCCGGAGCCTCCGATGACGGTCCCCAGTCTCCGGCGACAGTCCGTTGCAAACTTTTTTTGTACAGCTTTGACAGTTGTTCTGATAGTAGTGGTGGCGCTTGGCTTGCACATGTAAATTCAGCACACACAACATTCTATAATAGAATTGTGTTATGTGACATGTCGAATTAAAAGCTTATTTAATGCATCAAATAGTGTTATATGACATGTATCTTTTGTGACATGCAATGTTCAATGTGCCTCACCCTAATAATTTGGTCTATTTTCACCGCTTAATTTTGCCTACTGTCCTAACTTGGTGGTGCACATATAGCCTATACCCTGTTTTAGAGAAATGTAATCATCGAATATGATCTTATATCATCAAACAAGATTTACATGCTAAAATCGCCACTGAAGACCCCTGCTGTATCCTGCAGGCCAGGGCAGCGACTTCGCAGTGGTCAGGTCAATTTATGTGTGACTTATGACTTCCTCACTCCCAACTGCTAATTCCTTTTACAAATTTACCACGGGAGTCCCTCCAGTGTGCATAGCGCATGCTGCGTGTGTGTGTGTGTGTGTGTGTGTGTGTGTGTGTGTGTGTGTGTGTGTGTGTGTGTGTGTGTGTGTGTGTGTGTGTGTGTGTGTGTGTGTGTGTGTGTGTGTGTGTGTGTGTGTGTGTGTGTGTGTGTGTGTGTGTGTGTGTGTGTGTGCCTTTCCTTCTTTTAGAGGTGAAAACAACAAATCGGACACTCCATGCTGTTCATATGGACTGGTCATTTTTCTAAGTTTGAAAAAACATTGTACATTTTTGTTTTTGGCAAGGGATGCTACTGCAGATTTTAATGAATGAGTTGAAGGGTTTTGGTGGAAAGCTTTGCAATTCAAAGGTGAAATAGAAAACAAGCTGTAGGGAGACCCATAACTTCCTAAGGCATCCTGACCAAACATTCAGGTGACTAGACAGGAAATAGAAACAGTGAAATGGAGCATCCATCTGTAATGTGTCTATAAATATGTTCTGTACCACTTGTTCCACAGGGATGCTAAAGGTCTGTCATTGCAACAAACAAAAAAACATACCACCAGACAAGTGAATGTGCTCATCCTCAAGGATTTGAGTTCTCTGGGCATGAACATGCATACCTACCCTATGGAGTGATGCAATCTGGACACACCTTTTCTGGACCAGGAGCTGTCAATGCAGAATGGGGGAGGATTTGTGGGCTACTGAACAGAGCCTCCGAGCCTGTGAGGGGGAACTCCAGACATGTTGGGGCGGCAGGGTAGCCTAGTGGTTAGGGTGTTGGACTAGTAACCAGAAGGTTGCAAGTTCAAAACCCTTAACTTACAAGGTACAAATCTGTCACTATGCCCCTGTACAGGCAGTTAAACCCACTTTTTTTCACTGTTTCTATTTCCTAGGCAGTCATTGAAAATAAGAATTCGTTAAATAAAGGTAAAATAAATAAATACAAATGTTGGTTTTAAAAAGGCCTGACAGAAATACAGCAGTGTGATAGGGAGAATGTCAGGAAGGGACCTATTATTCTGTGCCATTTTGTTCCAGTGTTGGCCTGTACGATGCCTGGACCCAGTCTGCCGCATTCTCGCTTCCCAGGATATCCGACTCACGGCCACTGCTCCGACTAAAAGCCAAATATTTCACTCCTGAGGCGCACACTACTTCCTGATATAGGATGCACTTGCTTGTCTTTTTGTGACCTTAAACACTAATAAAGGGCCTATAATGTAATTGGAGTCCAGAGGTTTGGAATCCGCCCAGCCAGGGCATTGTCATAGTGACAGCTCGTTCCCACTCTTAGGGAAAATAAACAGAGGGTCATTTGTCTCTGACAAAATGAACAACAATAAGGAAGAGCCTGGATTATTTAGATAGGACTGGATAGTTAATTTAGCTAACATGTTGAAATGATATACACAAATGTTTTGATATTAAATGGGATGGATTAATTTATTGCTCACAGATTGTCATAAAGTCTAAAATAATTCTAAATATTAAATAGACAGTTTAGGGCTGAATCAGGGCTGAATCATTAATGATACAAGCAAATACAGGGTATTAACAGGTGCAGCTCTCAGTGCTCTTCAAAAGTAATGGATTTACACAGTAGATCCAAGGTCTGTATTGCACATTCTGTAAGACATCCATTTGTTTTGCACTCATTTTGGGTGTGGCTAAAGGGGACGTCCTTGTCGGACCCCAAGAAAAGAGAACGCATCTGTTGCCATGAAGCAGTTAACTTTGTTTAAAGAAGGCAGCTCACAGGTTACTAAGGCCAGCCTTGTATTAGGAGGGCTTGAGATTGTGGCTGTTGCTGTTGTTTTCATTGTGTGCTGGGGACTTGGACAAGAACAATAATGCATGTAATGCTGATTTTGGAACGACTCCACACAGCCTTTCCCAGGCTGGGCAGCCTTGGGAACCACTGATACCATGACACACCGGGGCTGTGGCTGAGGCATGGTGCTGGGGTTGGGGTTGGGGTTGGGGATGGGGCCGGGCCCCCATTGCATGGCACAGGGGCAGAGGCTGGGGTATGTTTGGGATGACAAGAATCCTTCCTTCTGCATGGGAATGGAGGACGCACGCTCACTCTCTCTTTCTCATACAAACACACTCTCTCTCTCTCACACACACACACACACACACACACACACACACAGTACATTATGCCCGTGCACACGTCGCCCAATGCTGAACCAGCCTCATGCTCAGACTATTCTAAGAGGTGACACAATACATACTGTTTCAAGATGCCGTCAAGGAGACTCAACGACGGCAGCCATTTTCTGACTAATGTTTTCAATGAATGTCCTGCATCTTTAGCAGTGGCTCTCGTTTTCTATCTACCAAGGATGGAACGTGAAAACAAACAGATAAAGGAGGAGGAGATTTTATCCTCCTTTTGGCAAATTATATGTTCAACAGCTTACACTGTTTTAGATGATCTGGAGGACACGTGAAATTAATTCTCGAATACTTTGCCACATTTGTTGCAAATTATAATATCAAAACTGCCTTTGAAATCCCTTTCAAGGGTTTTGAGACCCAATATTGTTATTGCTTTCATTAGCTGGTCGGCTTGATCACAGCTAGTCATTAAACATGTTAAAGGAATACATTTACAGTAACACACTGGTTTAAAATGCAGATATCTCTCATCATGGGAGGGATTGGTAGGGCAAGTCCCAGTAGGACTAAATGTTCTATTTACTCTATTCCCTGGGTCACACCTGAAAGAGCTTGTGCACGGCACTGGAGTATGTGAGGGTGTTGACAGGTAAATTTGACTGATTTTAAGCAAGACGTGGGTATGGACGAGGGAGGTGGGGGGAGTAGAGACCAGCCTCTCAGACCCAGGAGGTGGGGGGGGAGTAGAGACCAGCCTCTCAGACCCAGGAGGTGGGGGGGAGTAGAGACCAGCCTCAGACCCAGGAAGTGGGGGAGTAGAAACCAGCCTCTCAGACCCAGGAGGTGGGGGAGTAGAGACCAGCCTCTTAGACCCAGGAAGTGGGGGAGGGGGAGTAGAGACCAGCCTCTCAGACCCAGGAGGTGGGGGGAGTAGAGACCAGCCTCTCGGACCCAGGAAGTGGGGGAGGTGGAGTAGAGACCAGCCTCTCAGACCCAGGGAGTGGGGGGAGTAGAGACCAGCCTCTCAGACCCAGGAGGTGGGGGAGTAGAGACCAGCCTCTCAGACCCAGGAAGTGGGGGAGGTGGAGTAGAGACCAGCCTCTCAGACCCAGGAAGTGGGGGGAGTAGAGACCAGCCTCTCAGATCCAGGAGGTGGGGGGGGAGGGAGTAGAGACCAGCCTCTCAGACCCAGGAGGTGGGGGGAGTAGAGACCAGCCTCTCAGACCCAGGGGGTGGGGGGAGTAGAGACCAGCCTCTCAGACCCAGGAGGTGGGGGGGAGTAGAGATCATCCTCTCAGACCCAGGAAGTGGGGGGTGGAGTAGAGACCAGCCTCTCAGACCCAGGAAGTGGGGAGGTGGAGTAGAGACCAGCCTCTCAGACCCAGGAAGTGGGGGAGTAGAGACCAGCCTCTCAGACCAGCCTCAGCCTCAGACCCAGGAGGTTGGGGGGGGGAGTAGAGACCAGCCTCTCAGACCCAGGAGGTGGGGGGGAGTAGAGACCAGCCTGTCAGACCCAGGAAGTGGGGGAGGTGGAGTAGAGACCAGCCTCTCAGACCCAGGAAGTGGGGGGAGTAGAGACCAGCCTCTCAGACCCAGGAGGTGGGGGGAGTAGAGACCAGCCTCTCAGACCCAGGAAGTGGGGGAGGTGGAGGATAGAGACCAGCCTCTCAGACCCAGGAAGTGGGGGCCTCTCAGACCCAGGAAGTAGAGACCAGCCTCTCAGACCCAGGAGGTGGGGGGAGTAGAGACCAGCCTCTCAGACCCAGGAGGTGGGGGGGGAGTAGAGACCAGCCTCTCAGACCCAGGAAGTGGGGGGAGTAGAAACCAGCCTCTCAGACCCAGGAGGTGGGGGGAGTAGAGACCAGCCTCTCAGACCCAGAAAGTGGGGTGGGGGAGAGACCAGCCTCTCAGACCCAGGAGGTGGGGGAGTAGAGACCAGTCTCTTAGACCCAGGAGGTGGGGGGAGTAGAGACCAGCCTCTCAGACCCAGGATGTGGGGGGGAGTAGAGACCAGCCTCTCAGACCCAGGATGACCAGCCTGAGGGGAGGGGGGGGAGTAGAGACCAGCCTCTCAGACCCAGGAAGTGGGGGGAGTAGAGACCAGCCTCTCAGACCCAGGAAGTGGGGGAGGGGGAGTAGAGACCAGCCTCTCAGACGCAGGAGGTGGGAGGGAGTAGAGATCATCCTCTCAGACCCAGGAAGTGGGGGAGTAGAGACCAGCCTCTCAGACCCAGGAGGTGGGGGGGAGTAGAGATCATCCTCTCAGACCCAGGAAGTGGGGGGAGTAGAGACCAGCCTCTCAGACCCAGGAAGTGGGGGAGGTGGAGTAGAGACCAGCCTCTCAGACCCAGGAAGTGGGGGGAGTAGAGACCAGCCTCTCAGACCCAGGAGGTTGGGGGAGTAGAGACCAGCCTCTCAGACCCAGGAGGTGGGGGGAGTAGAGACCAGCCTGTCAGACCCAGGATGTGGGGGAGGTGGAGTAGAGACCAGCCTCTCAGACCCAGGAAGTGGGGGGAGTAGAGACCAGCCTCTCAGACCCAGGAGGTGGGGGGAGTAGAGACCAGCCTCTCAGACCCAGGAAGTGGGGGAGGTGGAGTAGAGACCAGCCTCTCAGACCCAGGAAGTGGGGGGAGTAGAGACCAGCCTCTCAGACCCAGGAGGTGGGGGGAGTAGAGACCAGCCTCTCAGACCCAGGAGGTGGGGGGAGTAGAGACCAGCCTCTCAGACCCAGGAAGTGGGGGGAGTAGAAACCAGCCTCTCAGACCCAGGAGGTGGGGGGAGTAGAGACCAGCCTCTCAGACCCAGAAAGTGGGGGGAGTAGAGACCAGCCTCTCAGACCCAGGAGGTGGGGGGGAGTAGAGACCAGTCTCTTAGACCCAGGAGGTGGGGGGAGTAGAGACCAGCCTCTCAGACCCAGTAAGTGGGGGAGTAGAGACCAGCCTCTCAGACCCAGGATGTGGGGGAGTAGAGACCAGCCTCTCAGACCCAGGAAGTGGGGGAGTAGAGACCAGCCTCTCAGACCCAGGAAGTGGGGGAGGGGGAGTAGAGACCAGCCTCTCAGACCCAGGAGGTGGGGGGGAGTAGAGACCAGCCTCTCAGACGCAGGAGGTGGGAGGGAGTAGAGATCATCCTCTCAGACCCAGGAAGTGGGGGATTAGAGACCAGCCTCTTAGACCCAGGAGGTGGGGGGGAGTAGAGACCAGCCTCTCAGACCCAGGAAGGGGGGAGTAGAGACCAGCCTCTCAGACCCAGGAAGTGGGGGAGTAGAGACCAGCCTCTCAGACCCAGGAGGTGGGGGGGAGTAGAGACCAGCCTCTCAGACCCAGGAGGTGGGGGGGAGTAAAGACCAGCGTCTTAGTTATTTATGAACTGTTTTCACAAACAGGATTTTTTTTTAAATACCACCTCGCTGTTGAAACAAAGTTGTGAAAAAGAAATGAACGTGTGAAAGGTCAGAAGTTGCCCTGGCCCATTATGGAAGCAGTGCATTTCTAAGCTTTTATATCATGTTAGTTCAATTGGGCAAACAACAAACACAAACAATGTGAAGAATCAGGTTACGAGCAGTGGTGTCGGCAATGGGGTCGACGCTTGGCTAGCGGTAACCTCCCTGTCATACCAGCCCAGCCTGTGTTCCTGGCTGCCTCTCACACGGCGATTGGGTTTCACTGCAGTGCGGTGAGCTGTGGGAACGAGTCATCACACTGGCAAGCTGCCTGGGAGACTGTGCTACCCTCCACCAGGGGTAAGGCACATGACAGAGGGGGGGTGCACCAAACAATGCACTATCTTCACTGTTTTACCCAGGAAACGAACTACAGCTGGAGCCTCCAACTGGCAGGGGACCCAGTTCATATGTGCCCCTCTCTCTCTCTGTGTGTGTGTGTGTGTGTGTGTGTGTGTGTGTGTGTGTGTGTGTGTGTGTGTGTGTGTGTGTGTGTGTGTGTGTGTGTGTGTGTGTGTGTGTGTGTGTGTGTGTGTGTGTGTGTGTGTGTGTGTGTGTGTTCCTCTTAATTGCCTTGTGGTGAGCCACTCCTCTCACAGGAACTGCAATGTGTTTAAAACCAGAAGCAGCATTTGACTTTGGTTTAATATTTCCTTTCTTTTGGATCCTCAGTTATAATTACCTTTTTTCTGTGTTTTTATTTGATCTTTTTCCCAATTTCTTTACTTCAGTTCCAAACAGCACTCCCTATTTATTGCAAATCTGCTTTGGGTCCAAGGCTGTGTTTGCACAAGCAGCCTAATTCTGATCTTTTTTCCACTAATTGTTGTTTTGACCAATCAAATCCGATCTTTTCACCTCAGATCTTTTTCAGAGCTGACCGGATTGCTAATTAGTGAAAAAAATCAGAGACGCAGATCAGAGACGCAGCCATAGTGGCATATCTCTAAGCATATTATTCAGATGTGTGAAAATATATTTTACCAAGGCTCACGTCAGATGTTCTTGGCACCTCCATGTCTCCATCTACTCTTTTTATAGTCCTTTATGTTTAGTAGACATTCTCAGTTCAAGACCAGGTGTAGACTCTTGACATTCTCCATGCAAGTACATGTCATACAGTACACACTACACACTCCTTCCCCTCCCTGGGGGCAGATTAGGATGGCTTGTGGTCAGGATGTTCAGTTCCATCATTTTCAATTTTCCTTAGATTATGTAACTTCTCTTAAACACACCATCCCTTTGACAGCCATTTCATAATAGGCTAATGTGATAAAATATGAAAATGTATTTCTTCAGGTTATTCTGGCAAACTATTCCAACTATTCAACACATAATTCAAAAGTATATCACTAAATATCTGCATACTGCACTCTAAACTCCTCTGTAAACTGGTCATCTCTGTATACCCGCGTTTTGTGCTTCTACCATGTTGTGCCGCTGCCATGTTGTGTTGCTACCCTATTGTTGTCATGTTGTGTTGCTACCCTATTGTTGTCATGTTGTGTTGCTACCCTATTGTTGTCATGTTGTGTTGCTACCCTATTGTTGTCATGTTGTGTTGCTACCCTATTGTTGTCATGTTGTGTTGCTACCCTTTTGTTGTCATGTTGTGTTGCTACCCTATTGTTGTCATGTTGTGTTGCTACCCTATTGTTGTCATGTTGTGTTGCTACCCTATTGTTGTCATGTTGTGTTGCTACCCTATTGTTGTCATGTTGTGTTGCTACCCTTTTGTTGTCATGTTGTGTTGCTACCCTATTGTTGTCATGTTGTGTTGCGACCATGCTGTGTTGTCATGTGTTGCTACCATGCTATGTTGTTGTCATAGGTCTCCCTTTATGTAGTGTTGTGGTGTCTCTTTTGTCATCATGTGTGTTTTGTCCTATATTTTTAATCCCCGCCGGACGCCTTTTGCCTTTTGGTAGGCCTTCATTGTAAATAAGAAATTGTTCTTAACCGACTTGCCTAGTTAAATAAAGGTTAAATAAATAAAATACAAATATCAGACGGTGAATGATGTTGAATAAAGTTCTGGGGGGAAATAAAAATGTAGTAATAGTATATAATATGTCCTTGTCCCTATGTCCACTGCTGCTGGAAATACTCACTTGTCAAAAAAAACGGAAAAAAAGTTGTCCTAGCTGTGTAAAAATTATTTGGAGACATGGACATTTGCAGGAAGGGTTGCACAGAGGGATGCTTTTCTCACTAAAGGTGAATGATTTTAGCAACATAAAGTCTATATATTTATCAAGAATTATATATTTTAGATTTTGCTTTCTTTTTTCAAGTTCAGGTAACGGTTTGGCTACTATAATTGACTATTATCTGCCACACATATATGTTTTGTCATGGTTGAAGCAGTGTTATATGTCCTGTGTATGTTCTGTCACATTCCGAGTTCGTGTAAACAGTTCCTCACGCTTTTCGCGGCTCGCGGGTGTCTTAAACAGTACTAAAACGGTGCAGTCAATTATCTAGCGAACCCTGGTCCAGCGTTGGAGCACAAACCTCTCTCTCCTCATTGCTCAGTGGCTCGGGGCGTGTTTTTTCTGATGTGGGTGTTCCCAAGCAGGACGTTGGCAGCTACGCTCCCCTGCATCTGTGAGGTGAGGCTCCAACGGCTCGTTGGGAAAGCTGTACAAAGGGAATTGTACACGCACCAGTCAAGTCTACCTGGACGCGCACCCATCCACGGAACGTTAGTAGAGACAGCGAGTGTATCACCATGAAGAGGCCTTGTGAGGATAGTACTTCTGACAGCGACATGGATGAAACTATTGATGTCGGCAGTGAGAATAATTATTCTGGGTGAGTTCTTAAAGATGGAGATGTGGGGTAAATGTTGGGTAGATACAGAATCTCCCGCGTGTACACCAGGCAAAACGGATGAAACTTTTAACTTGAGTAAAGCTTGTCAAATTTGCATGCCAAAAAAGTTTCACTCTGGTGTAAACTTTTAGGTGACAAGTGCAAATCATCACCTTTATGGGTGATTCATGCACGATGCAGGAACATTTTGGAGAATTCTCTTTAAGGTATTATACATAGAGTGTTAGTGCAGGCTACATTAGTGTTATCAAAATATACATTGATGCATAAATTACACAATGTAAACGGTGTGGTTTTGGATACTTGCTCATCCATAACAAAAATAACACATTATGTTGAGTAAAATGAACTTATATCTTATGTTTGTCCCATGCAGGCACAGCAATGGATCATTTATTAGATGTGGCTCCCCAACAACAACAACCCAAGTTATGGCAAGAAAAAAACGAAGAGGGGTAATTATTTATTTAGTAGTTTATTATCATCACTATTATTATGTATAACTTATTATTTAATAATGAAGATTCGTTTATAGTTTATTAATTCGACTATTTTAAAAACGAACATACACACGTAAATCATCGCGGATAACACACACTAAAGTCGGGCATTACATTGTTGTCCTCTTGTTCCATTGTAGTTATCTTTATTGTGTATTACTTATTATTTAAACATGTATTTAATTATTGTTGCGTTATTGTTAAAAATATTATTATTAGGCCTTGTATTGTTATATTTCAAAGTATGCAATAAAATATTTGTCTATTGTAGATCATCGAGAAGCGAAGGAGGGATCGAATCAATAATAGTTTATCAGAGTTACGTCGACTTGTCCCAACTGCATTTGAAAAACAAGTGGGTTGAAATTAAATGGAACTTCCTCAAAAGTTTCATTTTCATCAAAACAGTTATGACATTTTGTGGATATTTTTTCATTGAAAGTTAGGAGAGTTCTAAGACTCATACATCCTGTTGCTCCTTGCAGGGTTCAGCCAAATTAGAGAAGGCAGAAATATTGCAGATGACAGTGGATCACCTAAAGATGCTGCAGGCCACTGGCGGTAAAGGTAAGGAGTTAATTGGCTGCTTCTCTCTGCCTTACTGTGTAGTGAAATCTGAGTGAGCGGTCCCCTTTGACAAGTGGAAATCAATGCTAATGGTAGGTTTGAACTCGTGGAAAAGTTCTGATGGGACTAAAGGAGCACTTGGCCCTTGGATTGTGTTTGCTTTCATAAATCTGTGGTAGGGGAGAAGGCTGCATTCACAGGTTGCCCTGTCAGGGGTTTGTTTGGGGTTTTCGGCAAGTGTAAAAACAGGTGAGACAAAACAAACATATAAACATCCCAGCACAATCCCAGACTGTTAAGGTTATGCCTGGAAGCACAGATGGAGCCCTAATGGTCAGCCTCGGAGACCAGCATGTATCCATCCCTCTCCATTTAGTAATCACTCCCATCAGTAGCTGGTGGCTACATTACAGATCAGTAGAGAGACCGGCAGTATTTATAGGTGTTTGTCATTCATAATTTCAATATCCCTCCTTTGTGTCTGTCTCTATAGGGTATTTTGATGCCCACTCCCTGGCCATGGACTTCATGAGTGTGGGCTTCAGGGAGTGTCTGACGGAGGTGGCCAGATACCTGAGCTCTGTGGAGGGATTAGACAGTAGCGACCCCCTGCGTGTGCGCCTGGTCTCCCACCTCAGCACCTGCGCCTCCCAGAGGGAGGCGGCTGCCATGACCTCATCTATGGCACACCACCAGCAGGCGCTCCACCCTCACCACTGGGCCGCCGCCTTCCACCCCTTCCCCACCACCTTCCTCCAGCAGAATGGACTGCCCTCCTCAGACAGTGCCGCCAGCAGACTGTCTGTGGAGGTGCCCCAGCGTGGCTCGGCCCTCCTAACGGCAACCTTCTCCCATACCGATTCCTCTCACAGGGCGCCCTCTAATGGCAGCGTCGCGCCCTGCGTCCCCCCGCTCTCCACCTCCCTCCTGTCGCTCTCGGCTACTGTTCACGCTGCGGCCGCTGCTGCTGCTGCGGCCCAGACTTTTCCCCTGTCATTCCCTGGAGGATTCCCCATCTTCACACCTCACAGTGTGAGCAGCACATCGTCTATGGTAGCTTCAGCTGTGAGCCCCTCCATATCCACCACATCCACCTCACAGCAAAGCAGAGACAGAGAGAGCAGCAGCAGCAAACCATACAGACCTTGGGGAACAGAAGTAGGAGCCTTTTAAGTGTTTGACTTTTCAAAGGTCTCATGGTGACTAGAGGACTTCCAAACTTTGAAGATAAAGGAACAAGACTGTTTTATTAACTATAGCTTGGATTTTTTGGTGTTCATGGACTTTTATTCAACCAGTTTATTTAATTTCTGATTGTGTGCAGATTCAGAGCAAATGCAAGTTATCTTATGGGAGCGAGAGCGACGATAATGAAATTCACTTAAAATGTACTAATGATTTATTTTTATTGAATAACAACACTCAAATTGGACCTATCTAGCTTCTGTCTTTTTCTCAATTTTCAGTGTCAGTTTGTTTTCATAATTTTCTTAACACTATCACTAGACCATTTGCTTCCCCAAAATTGGCTATATAATTCATATTATTATGACTATTATTTTCTGAATATGTGAAATAGAAACAAAATTCCTTAAAATATCCAGCAGAAGTTTTGTTTTGCTCTGACCTCTGACCTCAACTCAGTTGATTCTCTTGGTGGGGAAATAATGTGACAAACACTCACAAAGCACCCACTGGACTCAGACATCAGTTCAATGTCTACTTTTGATGTACATTTGGTTGAGTTGTCAACCAAAAATGTTACCATGTCATTGGATGTAGGTTAAAAGTTGGGTGAAAAATATACAAAATTCCCTTACGTAGATTACTTTTTCAAATCTAATCAGTTCTCCACTTTGATTCAACGTCATGACAGTGGGCAGTGTCTTTAGGAGTTGTTCTAATCAGTCAGATGAAGAACCAAAGGGTTTGGAGATAATCAGTCAATGAATGAATCGAAGCAGAGTGTTTCTAATCTCATCCATTCATTTTGTAAATATGAGATGAACTACAAGCTATATTGAAGATAGAAGAATACATATTTGATGGTGCACTTCAATTTGCTGCTGGAAAGAAGTGACAGGCGCTTGCTTTTTCCTTTAGAAAGTACAAAAACAACATATCAAATAGCCTAGTACTTCCAACTGCAGTTCAATGATACAACTGTAACTTGTTTGGCTTTTTTCTTTTGTAACAGTTGCCTATGCAAACAAGCCCTCTAGGCCTACTCTACAGATGTCACTGATTAAAAACGTTTTTATATAAATATATTTGGCCACTCAGAGAATATTCTTCTTTGTTTTCACCACAGCAGATCAATGGAGCCAGAGTATGTGCCAATGCTCTAACGCCATAATAAAATAAATCGTTTTTTGAAGACCACAAAGTATATGTTTAATCTATTTTGGTGAGGGAAAATATTCATCCTTCCTGTTATGTGTTATTGAGAGGATGGGTAAAACAAAACTCCTTAAGAGAGACACACATAATAACAATTGCATAACTGGCACTGTCTGTACACAGAGTTGTAAATCAGTCACCAACATTTCTACAGCCTTTCGAGACAACAACTCACCCTATTCTGTAATTATATCTACTGTAGGGACCTATAGACGTTTAAAAATATATAAATTTCCATGTGTCTGTTGTGACAATTTTGGACTGCACCTCTAGACAATTGTATGCTATAATGTTATTGGTTAGCCTATTGTTATGCAAGATGGTATTCAAAGGGGAAAAAGGGAATATGTACAGAGTCTGGTTCAGTTATTTTCTCCCTTGGAGAAAGAATATGTCAACGCGATTGCAGGGTATCAGCATCCCTGACGAACCGTTGGTTTGGAACTGGTCCCACAGGACACAGAGATCAGTTTAACATCTCATTTTGATTTACATTTGGTTGAGTTTTCAACTAACGTGAATTCAACGTGAAATCAACAACAAAAAAATGTGAAAATAAGACGAAATGCCCTTAAATTGATGACTTTTGCAAATCTAATCAGATTTCCACATTGATTCAACGTCATCAACACGTAGATTGTTTTGTGTTGAAATGACGTGGATTTTTTTTATTCAAACAGTTTTTGCCCAATGAGGTATAAAGGAAAAACAACTTTGGTCACTCCTCCCAAGATGGGTATTTACTGGCCTAGTGCACTCTCTTTATCACGTATCTGTTAGAAAGATTTACGTTAGTAAATCACTGTCAAACCATTCAATTCCTTAAGGGAAAAAGTATCAGCATTTCTGTCTACTGCCCACCGACAATCATGGGAACTGCGCTCGGTTATAAATCGGAGGGTTATCTGTTTTGATCTGGACTGGTTCTCACGCCGGGGTGAGCGCATTGAGGTGGCTGTCATAAATCACATGATCCACAGAAACATGAAATGGCCAATGCTGTGGGATGGCCTTACCCTTTGATCAGTTCTACTACATTGCACATACGAGTCATTGGACGAAGGCGTATTCTGATCCCCAACGCTCAAAGCGGTACGGTATTGGAAGCATAAGGACCTTATCTTTCAAAAAACTAAAGATTAAATTGATACATACCTTGGTAGGGTTAGGGTTCCCACATGGTCATATCTCCATGTTACAGCGCTTATTTACATGAAACAGACAGAAGACAAGATGCGACCACCTGTGCTAATTAGCCACTTAGCATGCTCAGAACACATTTGTGTAAGCGTAACTCGGGAAGTGTAGTTTTATTAGATGGAGGTGCCCATTGCTGTGTGTATCTGGAAAAACTGCTACTGTAAGTGTCTATTTTTAATTTGTAGGATTCTTTCTCACTGATGAAAGGTAAGGGCCATGTTTCGAAAGTCGTATCGCAAGCGATGATTCTAAACGTTAAAAGAGCGGTGGGATTGTAGTTCATATGAGGCAGTCATGGGCGAAGCTAATGGCTTGCGAAATGTATGGAGAAGGCCACCTAGAGTTTGAGAGCTAGGATGGCCTGTGCTGGTCTGTACACCTTGTAGTGTACATCATCGTTTATAATTGTTAAATCTAATGTTTATCGATTCCATATATTTTTTTATGGAACTGAGTCTACTATAAAGTTTCGAGATGCATCATCTCTTGGTTATCAATGTGCCTTTTTTGGCATGTACCCTAATATTTTTTCAATTTTATTACGTGCCAAATTTTTTATTCACATTGACAACAACGGATTTGATGTTCTTACATTAAGACTGATTCATTATCATCAATGAAGCTTCGTCAAGAAGGCCAAAATACCTAACTTTTTAACTTATACTTTTACTTATAATTGCCAAACTCAACAAGTTGATCTAAATCTTTAAATTATTTTAAACATTTGTGATCATGTTGCAACAAAGTGTTTATTTCTACTTCTTATAGGTTATAGGATAAGTTTCAGTAGGTTGTCCCACCATCTAAAGTTAGGCCTACCTAACGAAAAACTATATAAATAGTGCAGTAGCGGATTTAGGTACAGGCGACATGGACACCTACACCACCCGATGTCACAGGAAGGCCATAAAGATCATCAAGGACAACAACCACCCGAGCCACTGCCTGTTCACCCCGCTATCATCCAGAAGGCGAGGTCAGTACAGGTGCATCAAAGCAGGGACCGAGAGACTGAAAAACAGCTTCCATCACAAGGCCATCGGACTGTTAAACAGCCTCCACTAACATTGAGTGGCTGCTGCCAACATACTGACTCAACTCCAGCCACTTTAATAATGGAAAAATTGCCCTCATAAAAAAATGTGGAATGGTGACATTTGTGCGATCAGTTTTCTATAGCTCATTTGCACGTCACGTCAATGATATCATGTCACCGTGTGGGACTGTGGGTCAATTAACCTTGTTGGAGCGGGAACCCTGATTCTAGTTTGTGAGCTAGGCAGGCTACTTGATATTTATTAGTCTTTATTTTGTATATATTTTATATAGTTTTAAATGTAATGATTATTTATTTGTGTTCCAGATGTCTGAATAAAAATTAGTTAGTGCAGGGGGTTCACCCAGGGAGCCATACAAGCTAAAAATCAAATCAAATGTTATTTTTCACATACACATGGTTAGCAGATGTTGTGTAGCGAAATGCTTGTGCTTCTGGTTCCGACAATGCAGTAATAACCAACAAGTAATCTAACCTAACAATTTCACAACAACTACCTTATACACACAAGTGTAAAGGAATGAAGAATATGTACATAAAAATATATGAATGAGTTATGGTACAGAACGGCATAGGCCAGATGCAGTATATGGTATCGGGTACAGTATATACATATGAGATGAGTAATGTAGGGGATGTAAACATTATATGAAGTGGCATTGTTTAAAGTGGCTAGTGATACATTTTTCATGAATTTTGACATTATTAAAGTGGCTGGAGTTGAGTCAGTATGTTGGCAGCAGCCTCTCAATGTTAGTGGTGGCTGTTTAACAGTCTGATGGCCTTGTGATAGAAGCTGTTTTTCAGTCTCTCGGTCCCAGATGCACCTGTACTGAACTCGCCTTCTGGATGATAGCGGGGTGAACAGGCAGTGGCTCGAGTGGTTGTTGTCCTTGATGATCTTTATGGCCTTCCTGTGACATCGGGGAGTGTAGGTGTCCTGCAGGGCAGGTAGTTTGCCCCTGGTGATGCGTTGTGCAGACCTCACTACCCTCTGGAGAGCCTTACATTTCTGGGCGGAGCATTTGGACGTACCAGGCGGTGATACAGCCCAACAGGATGCTCTCGATTGTGCATCTGTAAAAGTTTGTGGGTGCTTTTGGTGACAAGCCAAATTTCTTCAGAGGCGCTGCTGCGCCTTCTTCACCACGCTGTCTGTGTGGGTGGACCAATTCAGTCTGTCCATGATGTGTACGCAGAGGAACTTAAAACTTACTACCCTCTCCACTACTGTCCGGTCGATTTGGATAGGGGGGTGCTACCTCTGCTGTTTCCTGAAGTCGACGATGATCTCGTTTTGTTGACGTTGAGTGTGAGGTTATTTTCCTGACACCACACTCCGAGGGCCCTCACCTTCTCCCTGTAGGCCGTCTCGTCGTTATTGGTAATCAAGCCTACCACTGTAATGTCGTCTGCATACTTGATGATTGAGTTGGAGGAGTGCATGGCCACGCAGTTGTGGGTGAACAGGGAGTACAGGAGAGGGCTCAGAACGCACCCTTGTGGGACCCCAGTGTTGAGGATCAGCGGGGTTGAGATGTTATTACCTACCCTCACCACCTGGGGGCGGCCCGTCAGGAAGTCCAGTACCCAGTTGCACAGGGCGGGGTCGAGACCCAGTGTTTCGAGCTTGATGACGAGTTTGGAGGGTACTATTCTCACATAGGTATTCCTCTTGTCCAGATGGGTTAGGGCAGTGTGGTTGCGATTGCGTCGTCTGTGGACCTATTGGGGCGGTAAGCAAATAGGAGTGGGTCTAGGGTGGAGGTGATATGGTCCTTGACTAGTCTCTCAAAGCACTTCATGATGACGGAAGTGAGTGCTACGGGGCGGTAGTCGTTTAGCTCAGTTACCTTAGCTTTCTTGGGAACAGGAACAGTGGTGGCCCTCTTGTAGCATGTGGGAACAGCAGAATGAGATAAGGGTTGATTGAATATGTCCGTAAACATACCAGCCAGCTGGTCTGCGCATGTTCTGAGGACGCGGCAGGGGATGCCGTTTGGGCCTGCAGCCATGCGAGGGTTAACACGTTTAAATGTTTTACCCACGTCGGCTGCAGTGAAGGAGAGTCCACAGGTTTATTTTGACTTTGTGGCTATGGTAACTAGTGGAAACCATGTCGCTGGGTGTCTGCTTCATAAAACAGAGAACCACTTGGTTGTTGTAAAACGCACACAGTTTTTTGAGAACACAATGTAACAAGGCTTTATTTATCAGCAAAGTAAATATATTTTGCTTATCAATCTTTAAACATGTCTCTCTGGGTTTTATGACGTTGTGGCTGTGGTAACTAGTGATGACCGTGACATAGTTAGTAGGCCTACTCACCAAACTACTCGAAAAGGTTAGGAATAGATTTCCTGCTCGACATGTCTATGCAGTGGAGATATCACCGTTTATCCCGACATGAGTGGTGTGTGAATAAACTGTGTATTTAATAAATCAGTCTCATGACGATTTATTAAAGTTGATAATCAACTTGTGCTAAAACTAATTTAAACCATAGATTACTACTAGCTAGTTAACTGGTAATCTCAACTCAATGACCCAATTGTTGCATGTAAAGGACCTACTCAGGGACCCTAATGCTAGTAGGCTACCAGAGGTCAATAGAGAGTCACATAACCGTCAGGGTATCCAGTAACCATTGAAAATGACACAAGTCATTCCACGTATGTCTTTGGAGAAGGTGTCTTCTGTATGAGTTTTGTTAAAGCCCCGGTGCTTGGTCTTAAAATTAACAGGCATCACTTGCGAGCATTAAGGACCTTTCATAAAGACCAAAAGGTTAAATTGATGTACACCTTTTATAGTGTTAGGGTTCCCACATGGCCATGTTACAGTGCTTGTTTACGGAAGACGAGATGCCCACTCCATCTTCCTTCTCCACCTGTGCTAATTAGCTATTTGTGTCTCCGAACACCTGTGTGTTGTAAACGTGTTGTCACTGAAAAATACCGTTGGTTGCAACTGTTAAAATTGGTTAAATCCGTTTTACAGTAAGTGTGTATTATGCTTAATAAAATAAAATAAATAACATAAAATAATATATGTACATTGTCATATTGATATCCACAAAGCAAATCTCCTCATATATATATTTACAACTGTTGATAATACACAGCAGTTCATTCATGGTCGCACTATTGGAGCTGTAGCAACCAGATTTTGGTGTTTTTTTTTTATGTATTAAAATGTTCCAGCAGTTTATAATTCTAATAAAATGTGTGAAATATTTTTTGGGTGATATGAAAGTAGAGGGATTTATGTTTCTAGAACCATAATGCAATTGAGAATCGATTCACGTTTAGATTGAGTATTTGGCTGTTTTGGTTTCCAGAGGCAATTCGCCTTTAAACAGAACATGTAAGGTCCTTGGACTATAAAGGGTTAACATTAGGCTACTTTAGTCCATTATTGGGCTAGGTAGCCAGCAGATTCCGACCCTACCGTTATGTTTGTTTACACTGAGCTCCATGGTGTCTGAATGTAATCATGTTTAGATTAAGGCACCGTGGAGCCGTGCGAGATACCTCAATGCAGGGATGGGATGTGCCACTCTACTCCAAATTTTACCAAACTGATACATCGAGAAGATTTAAATACTGCTAATTTTTACAGAAAACTGCCATTTTCATCCTCATGCTAATTAGCATTAGCTACCACTGCCATTTTGGAATGGCAGTGTCAGCCAATCAGCTCATTTGATGTTTAACACAAAGTGCCATTTATTTATTGTTTCATGATAGCCCTATGCTAATGAGTGGAGTGGTGTTCCAACAGTGGGATCCCAGCTGTGGCGGCCAGTCGCTCTGCACCCTCCAGGGTCATGGAGGGGTCATCTACAGCAGACTGTGGTCTCCACACCGAGTACAGTTATACTTCACTTGGTCATTCATGCTTCAGATATTAAATGAGTTAAAGTAGCATTTAAATTCTCTAGCTTGATCAGGTAAAGATGAATTGTAATGCCTCATCATCACCTCATGGTGTCAATAAAACTCTAGTTCTGATACACAGATCCTTGCTCTCTGCCTCGGGAAGCTTAGTGTACAGCTGCTGCTAATCAGTAGACATGTAGCCTTTCACAGTAAGTATTTTCATATTCTTCAATTCTGAATTCTAGTGTAGAGAATATAGTAACTTATGCTTCTAAAAAGGTTAAGTCCTAAACTCATTATTAAACAGAGTTGGGGAAATCGGCTTTTAGTTTATTTTCACCCAAAGTTCCCTGCCACTAGATGTACTGGTGCCTCTCAGGTAGTTAAAGTTGTTGATTGGGGACCACTTTGCAGAGGAATGTGATTGTTTCTCTTGATTGTGTCTTGTAAATTGTGTATATTCAGGGCTCCCTTGTAAAAGAGACCTTGGTCTCAATGGGACTGAAATAAAAAGGACTTACCTGCATTTATCGTGAGCGCTTATCTCGATCAGTTATCTGGACCATGTGACCTGCAGTGTTCTGGTTCTCTGTTTGCAGACAGCTGCCACACTGTGATCTTATCTAACATGAGGCGTTTTGCTTACAGTGTCCTCCCTCTCCCTCCCACAATCAATTCCCAGTCGCAGCACACTGGGGCCTGGTGCTAACATGGTTTGTCACCGCCGATAAGTCTTGGGCCCTGGATGCTACATTGAGGCCTGATGGGTATCAGAGCCTCTCTGTGGAGACCATATCAGAATTAACCAGGCTGGGTTTGCTCTGACATAACTGTATTTTATCTGGCTGTCTTATGATCGCCTACAGTCTGTGTGCCGGTGTTTAGACAGTGTTCAGCCAGGGAGTCATAAGTGAAGATGTGAAGACATGGTACTCTCCCAGCGGGCAAAAATTGGCATGTGGTTTCATAACCAAGACAGATTTTTTTCGGGTGTAAATCATGTGTCCTAGTTAAGGGCACATCCAATTTTTTTAAGTGTTCAAATGTTGTCCAAAAGATGCTCAGTGGGTTCATGTGTCAATGGTTACACATTTCACAGTTTCGCACACAGAAACACAACACAGAAAACGTTAAACCAGTGTGTTTATCGGTTTATGAATCTACTCTTGTTAATTAAAGGTTTAGACTTTTTTGAAGATGTATCAGAAAAATATGTAGGGTTATCAGGAAATGCTATAGGCCTATTACCAGTCAGATACCTGTCAAAGATCAGGAATAACAATGATTTGATAGAGGGGAAAGTTACCTTTTGTAAGAGCTGGGGAAATTATGTTGTTGAAATGAT